>NC_137194.1:20892945-20895445 GCF_960531495.2 Zeus faber | reverse complement strand
CATAATCGCTCTCCGTCGCTCCCTCTCTTCTTATACGTCTCTCTCTCTCTTTCTCTCTCTCTCTCTCTCTCTCTCTCTCTCTCTCTGGTGGGAACGCCGCGCCACTATCATTGAAAACGGTTAATTAACTTCCACAAAAACCCAATTATTGGCAGAGATGAAGGTTTCCCGAGTGTTAAAAAGCACATGTGCAGGCGGTGTGCAGACGGAGCAGAGTGCACGTGAGGGGAGGTGGAGAAGGGCTCTGAAAGGGGGATCCAGTGGCCGTTTGTCTGTGTGAATCCAATCTCCAGCCAAAGCTGCTGCAGGGCCCGTTGAGAACCGCTTTCACATCAACAGCGTCACCAAGGAAAGGCTGCCGCCGTAATTGGGATTAATTGCCCGCATTCCAGGTTTTGTACCCCACAAGGTAAGCTACTGTTTGCAGCTTCTGCTTCTAAAGACAATTGAATAGTAAATATATATATATATATACATTTTTTTTAAACACACTTACAAACTGTGCAAAAAAGACCCAGTCCTTTTTTTGGGGAGCTGTCCGTTTCAGAACCCGAGGTGAAACGAGCCGTTCAGAGCTGCGTCTCAGTCCTACGTCACGACGAGAGGCAGTGGAATCAGAGACGCCCTCCTCCGCCTGAGCGACCCAACACACACATATTTTAAAAGGGAGACGAATTAACGGCGATTATCGGTGAAGAAACCGCCGACGCTGGAAATGGCAGCATTTAAAAAAAACCGATTGCGCTGTGTGTTTCTTTCTTTCTTTCAAAAAAAAAAAAAGGATGCAGTAGATAGAGAGGAGGCTGCGGTATTTAATTTTTTTATTTTGTTCAATTTTATTTTATTTTCCCATGTTTGCATGAAGAAATCAGCACTAAGCTATGTTGAGAAACAGCATTATTTGATTCTGCACATTTATTTAGATTTATTTAATTTATGTGCCGCTGTAAAATACATAGATTGTGCACCAGTTTAAGTGAAGGCACATTATATCAGTTGTCCTTTCTAAAAAAAACCAACACACACATATTAAGAGTAAACAGCAGGATGTTCAATCCTGTCACTTGCTTTTATGGGCATTTGTATTAAAATCACAAGAAATGTTTTAATGGAAATAGGGAAATGAGAGGTTATTGGCCTTGAATGACTTATATTCCTTTCAATAATCACAAGGTTTTACTTTTTAGAGGTAGTGAATGCTACTAATAAATACTAATAAATAATAAATAATCCAAAAACTATCCATATTATGTTTTTTTCCTGCAATTCAATTTAGCTTTTTACTTTTGATGTAATAAATGGCTTAAATTTGTCAGTGAATCAAGTTAGGTTTGCTTCTGCGGTTGTCTCAGACTTTCCATGGTTTTACACAGGTTATGTCGAAAGCTGTATGTATTCAAAACTTTAATAATATTTGTGGTTTAAAAAATGAACTTATTTCCAACTCTTCTGAAAGTGTAAGGCTGTAGATAAAGGGAAATCTTTGTGTTCCAACTTTTGTGTGTGAAAGTTCAATTGGCCTTGAATTTATTTATGTTTTAGAGCTTCCAGGGGGCATAGGAGGCACAAACACACACACACACACACACACACACTCACATACATGCACGCACGCACGCACGCACGCACGCACGCACGCACGCACACATACACATTTCCTAGATATGAACATAGTGGTAGACCTACACTGTGCAGTAGTGGGTAAATATATTCATTGTTGTTGAGTAACAGGAACATTTGCAGTTTGATTATAACTGTAACTGCATTATAACTATAACTGCATTATAACTATAACTGCATTATAACTATAACTGCATTATAACTGTAACTGCATTATAACTATAACTGCATTATAACTGTACCTGCATTATAACTATAACTGCATTATAACTGTAACTGCATTATAACTGTAACTGCAATATAACTATAACTGCATAATAACAATAACTGCATTTTGGAAATCAGATCACAAACAAATATTTTCAGCTGAATACAAAACTCTTGTACAATTGATATTTTTGTTTATAATTTTCAGTTTTAACAGCAATGAAATTCAGTTTACATACAATACACACAAAAATACTAATAACAATGGTATATTATTATTGTATACATAATAATATACAGTCAATAATAAGTTATATTATTAATATATGAATATATGTGAATATATGTGAATAATTGGAAATAGTTTTTTGATAATTATGCTTTAAATTCTAATGATTGTTCATAATAATCTGAAATTGTAATTGTAAATAATGGCTAACGCAATTTAGCATTTTGGAGTTAACGCAGCCAATGATGAATTGACTGATATTGACGACCGGCACTGAACAAACCGACGAGTCACCGGCAGCAAAACGTTCTGAACTCTCACCATACGCTTCTCCAGCGCCTCCCCAAATATCTCAGCGACACAAAAGTTCCCGGTCTCAGGAAGCCGAGCGGGGAGGGAGGGAGACGCGCGGGTCTTTAAATGCGAGCTGTGCCAGGAGCCTGC
>NC_137194.1:20775445-20887945 GCF_960531495.2 Zeus faber | reverse complement strand
ATCCATCCATCTATCCGTCTATCGTCTATTTATCCATCCATCCATCCCTCCACCCATCCCTCCATCCATCCATCCATCCATCCATCTATCTATTCCTCCATCCATCCATCTATCCATCTATTCATCCATACATCATCCATCCAGCCACCCATCCATCCATCCATCCAACCCTCCATCCATCCATCCATCTGTCTATTCATCCATCCATCCATCTATCTGTCTATTCATCTATCCATCCATCTATCCAGCTATTCATCCATCCATCCATCAATCCACACTAAATCTAACCAATAAACAAATCACATTTGTTTTGCATATATATTGAAACTGAAGTGAATGTTTAACTAATCTTAATTAATGAGTCTAAATTTTTCCCTTCAGATGAATTAAACGGAACATTTCCTAATTCATGTGAGAATTTGCCGTTTTTCTGCATCTATCTACTTCTGTACCGTTTGTCGCAGGGGCGTGGTTTCAACGTCAAAACGTACGTCTTCTTCAGGAGATCACTATTAATTGTCTTTATTCGAACATGTTACCGAGATTTTATATCATTTTTTCGAAACATTAAAATTTATAATGGCCGTCTTTGGGGGTGAATGTTTGAGAGTTGACATCACAACAACGTCAAGTGCTATGGTATTCGTACTTCGTGGACATGTGCCTCATGCGGAAACGCCGAAAATATTAAAACTTGTGGTCAGTTATTATGTGTTTTACGTTTTTGCTAATAACTCATGCACCGTGAGGCATAGCAGAACAATATGTGTGCGTTCCAGTGTGTTCCTTGCATGATGCTGATTCGACTGGTACAGGCCACGCCCATTTGCGCCTGGAAAATTCTTCCGCCACTTTGGATTTTCTGTTAAACACATTTCTCTTTTGGCACATATTTATAGAATCTTCACCAAATTTGGTACACACAATAATGAGATGACCCCGAACCAGACCCACCAGGCTGGTATAGGCTGATATCACTTACCGTTTGCCTGTAATTGGTTACCAAACAAACATTTGAACATTTGCCAAATTGGATTGCAACCAAATTTAGGAACCTCGTACATACAGCCCCATTGGACAAGTGTGTCAAATTGCATACAATTCTACCCACAGGGGGGCGCTCGAATTCTGTACCGTGTGCTCGTACTTTTTCTTCTTTCTAGTATATTCCTGTGATTTTATACATTTTTGTTTACATGAACATTTAAATTGCCGGGAGATTTACAAAATTGCTGCTACAACAGCAGCAGCTAACGGCTTCCAGCTCTCACACACATTTTCTTTTAACGTTCATAATCTTTCTCATTTTATTGCTTTCATCAAAAAGAAAAGCTATATTTTTCCTTTTCTTTTCAGTTTCACAACATATGATTGCACCTAATTCCGCTCTTTACAATCATCACAACATGCTATGCACTTTCTATCTCCATGGAAACCTGATAAAAGACCTTTGAAAAAAAACACATTAGGGGAGCGATCAATAGAAATCATGGAGCAAAACTGCAGCTAGAATTTGATTAGATTGAAAGACATGACCATACTGCACCTGCTGTATCAACGGCTATAGCAATAAAAAATCTGTTTAAACATCATTTGATTATTAGCAGGCGCTTCTTTACGGGACGATTTAGCCTCGACAATAGCAGCATCTTTGTCTTCGTGGAAGTCGTGCTGCCCCACATGGGGCTTCTTCTGTTGGCTCAACCCCGTCCAAAAAACATGCTCAGGTCCAAGTGCTACGTTAATGAAGGTTCTAAACATGGCTCGAAAAAGAATGTGGGGAAAACTGCCCAGTGGCTGAGCTCCAGAGGCTGACCTCCGGCGGCTAAGCTCCGGCCGCTGATTTCCAGCGGCCGACCTCCAGCGGCCGACCTCCAGCGGATGGCCTCCAGCGGATGGCCTCCAGTGGATGGCCTCCAGCGGATGGCCTCCAGCGGATGGCCTCCAACGGATGGCCTCCAGCGGATGCCCTCCAGCAGCTGACCTCCAGTGCCTGACCTTCAGCGGCTGAGCTCCAGTGCCTGACCTCCAGCGGCTGAGTTCCAGCGGCTGCCCTCCAGCGGCTGACCTCCAGAGGCTGACCTCCAGTGCCTGACCTCCAGCGGCTGAGTTCCAGTGCCTGACCTCCAGCGGCTGAGTTCCAGCGGCTGCCCTCCAGCGGCTGCCCTCCAGAGGCTGACCTCCAGTGCCTGACCTCCAGCGGCTGAGCTCTGGCACCACGCGCTTGCCCTGGGCCCAAGATATAAACACATGACGCAGGCGACAGGACGTGATGAAGGTCAAGCGACGTTCAGATTATTGATGGATGATCAGGCTTTAAGTGCCTTTGGAGCTAATTCCCCCGCACAACGGAGCTGTAAGCTGGAGCTGGAGCTGGAGCACCATCGTGAAGGCCGTCATAGTGAGATTGTGGGCAGTGTGTGTGTGTGTGTGTTCTTATGTGTGCATGCATGTGTGTGTGTGCATGTGTGTGTGTGTGTGTGTGTGTGTTTTTCTGTGTGCTTGTGTGTGTGAGTGTGTGGGATTATGTTATGAAGACGTCAAGTCTCGACACATTCTCGCTCACATTGGCATTCACTGCTATACCATGCTGTCACTCCCCCTCCTCCCCCTCCCTCCCCCTCCTCACCCTCACTCCCCCTCCTCCCCAATCTCTCCCCCCTCACCCACCCCCTCCTCACCCTCCTCCCCCTCCTCACCCGTCCACACAGTCCGCGCTCCCACAGCGCCGCTCGCGTTCAGCTCGACACCGCGTCAGCACATAACGTCCACAATCATCCGTCTCATCAAGGCTGCAAATGATGAGTAACGTGTCTTAAACATCACGCCAGCGATCTGAGACTTAAAAGGGCGGCTCCCCACGCGTCGCCTGAAACGCCTCATTTAGCGGCTCGCGAGGCGGAGCGCGGGAGAATCCGGCTTCCGGGGGGGGGGGGGGGTGGCGCTTCCAACCTCCGGCTGAAACGGCGACTGAGGAATCGCGCCGGCGTCCGCGAGCGATGGATCACACTCTCTTAAAGGGATAAATATGACGACTTTAAGCCCGTCAGCAATCAGCCTTAATCAGACTAAGCCCTAGCGCAGTATCCTGTTAGCCGCATTGTCCCATTTCTCATTCCCTCTGCCTTTCTGTTGGACAATTAGCTTCAGTAAACAACGCCTTCTATTTAAGGGCAATTCATTTAGAAGCACGGCCACAGCGGGCAACAGATTGCCGGGATATTGATTTGGATTTGTCGGCTAAGTGGGCTCAGTGTCTCGGAGCGGGCCCCCAGCTGCAAGTCGGGGGCCTTTATGTTTTTTTGTTTTTTTTTGGGGGGGCGGATTTAAGGTTTTGGACCTTCGTGTGGATCCATCCTCCGATTTAAACACTGTGTCTGTGCAACGTCAGTAGGACGGTGTTTAACGTTTAGAATGTTTTGAAATAATAGCAGTTGGAGGAACGGAGAGCCCGACAGCAGTTCTATAACAGAGACGGATAGGGATATGCCGCATATATAAAGGGAATAAAAACAAAGAAAGATATACATTCACATAAACTCTCGTCAGCCTGTGTGATGCATAACATGCGTGTCAATGTTGTGATACAGCGTAAAGCTGACCTCATATTGTCAGTGTGAGCATCAGCTTTGGGGGGGGAAGTCCTAATGGAGATACAGTATTTCCAGTGACCAGGCAATGTAAAGCTGCCTCCGCCCGTCGAGACTCCGCGGAGTGTGGACGATCCTTTGCTCCACAAGAGGAACTACACGAAATAAACTACACACGACTTACATGACGCGACAAACCCAGCGGCCGTGAGCGTGTTTATGTGAGTGTGTTGGTGGTTGTACCTATGTACTTAGAGAAGTGAAAAAGTGTGTGTGTATGTGTATGTGTGTGTGTGTGTGTGTGTGTGTGTGTGTGTGTGTGTGTGTGTGTGTGGCATCACAACAAAGATAGAAACTTAGCAAACTAACAAGAAAAAGGAAAAGTTCCGATGTTCTTTTTGAGCTGATGATAAAATTTTGATTTTTAATTTCAAATTAGGATGGACGGTCGCGGGGCGCACGGGAAACACATCTCCGTGTCAGCGTACGCATTCCGACGGACTTCAGCGCCACACGGTGATGCAACACCTCCGATGTATCCATCCCTTAAAAAATGGGGACAGAATGTATGAGCAAGAGATGAAGTCACTTAATTTTGTTGCTGGCAATGGCATCAGGAAACGTTGACCTTTCGTTTGTTTCCTCAAGGCCATGGAGTGAGTCACATGACAGACGGATATTTACAGTGCCTCGTCACCGGCCCTGTCAAATCGCAGCACACTCCACTGAAGCCTGCGAGGCCCAGGGCTCCAGCTGCACACACACACACACACACACACACACACACACACACACACACACACACACACATACAGACGGATAAAACATGGACACACACACACACACAGATGGATAAAACACGGACACACACACACAGACGGATAAAACACGGACACACAAACAGACGGATAAAACACGGACACACACACACACACACACACACACAGACGGATAAAACACGGACACACACACACACACACACACAGATGGATAAAACACGGACACACACACACACACACACGCACACACATATGAAACATGGACACATAAACATAGACACTGATAAAACACAGAAACACACACACACACACGGATAAAACACGGACACACACACACACACACACACACACACGGATAAAACACAGACACACACACACAGACAGAAAAAACACGGACACACACACACAAACAGACGGATAGATGTTTTTTTATCTGTTTTAGCATGTGCTAAAAGAGGTAATATTAGCACTGCCCTGGAATGGCAATCAAGAAGAGGAGTGCGTGTGTGTGTGTGTGTGTGTGTGTGTGTGTGTGTGTGTGTGTGTGTGTGTGTGGTGTGAGAGAGAGTGGGAGAGAGAGAGAGAGAGAGTTACAGTTTTGAAAACCTGTTTATTTACCTCATGTGTTATTTACTGTAATTCCAATAATAATAATAATAATAATAATAACAATAATACTACTAATAATAATAATATACAATTCAAGAACAATAAAGAACAATGAAGTGGGAGGGAGAGTTTGATTTTTAATAACATTTTATTGAGTGAGAGGTTTATGTGCTCATAATAAAGAAAACTGTGGAGAGAATGAGAGAGAGAGAGCGAGAGAGAGAGAGAGCGAGAGAGAGAGAGAGAGCGCCCGGATAGAACGAGCGAGCTTCATCAAGGCCGCGCTGGACGCCGTGGAGGTTTTGGTGGAGGTCATTACTGAGATCCATAGTTTCCTCCGCACCTGGGTGTCTTCTCTGCGAGTCATCGATCGCCCCAGAAGGCTAAAATTTGCAATTCAGATTTGGGCCTAACAAAACACGGGATCATTCTGTTTACGTCGTCGTCCTTTTTTTTTGTTTTTGTGTTTTGCTCACAGCCGACTGTTGCCGCGCCTGATTCAAAGCATTCAAAGCGGTTCTAATTCTACTGCTGCGATGCACCGCTAAAGCATCGGGTCGGGTGACGTGTGAAGGTGAGCGCGCGGTCGTCTGCCTTCACCGATCTGTCCGAACGCCTGTGTAGCAGGAGAACGCGTCCGCTTGTGTGTGCCTGGCTGCTCGCTTGTCGTGTGTGTATGTGTGCGCGTGCGCGTGCCCGTCAGCGTGAGCGTCCGTAGGTAAATGTGTTTGTCCGTCTGTCCGTCTGGATGAGGTGTTAAGGCTGTGGCCGCCGGGCGTTGCGACGCGCCGAACCGGCCGCCATCGCCGTGACGCACAAAGTTGCGAGGAAAACATCGTAAGCGAGCGGCGTCATCCGCGCTTACATCTATTTGCGTCAAATCCCGGCGCCGTTAGGTGAGGTGGACGCAAAGTAAAGAACGCGCTGAGAAGTGTTCCTGTCACACGCGCTGACACCTACGGAATGGTCGGTATTAATATTATGTGACGCGCAAAAGAACATTTCGGAGGCGTTCGGAAAAATCCAATTAGTGCTCATCAGGGGGATTGAAATATGGGAAATTGAACACATACACTATGGTTGAAACTATGCTATTTAGTGTAATTAACCGTACAATACTTTGCTCTTGTCGATTTAAAGACAGAACCCCGAACGCTTCCTACGGTGCTGTCAAACAGGACAGAATGATTTTGTCATTGGGCGCATTTCCGGGGGCACTCCACCTCCGAGCGCCTCCTCCGCTACGCTGGGGAGAGTCGTCGGCGACCCGGCGGTGGTCCGCTGGGCTGGGGAGCGCCGGCCCCCCTGGCAGAACGGCGGCGGCGGGCTTCCTCGGACTGTCGCCACAAAAGTGTCGCGCATCTCCCCCGCTGCGTCTCAAAGCCCGACCCTTCGCGCCGGCCGCGCCGTTCGCCTCCCGCGGCGCGAGCGGGGAGGGGTCGGGGGCGTCGCCTGGGCTCCCAAGCGGTGAGAGGCGGACGGAGAGAGAGGTTCGCTGTGCCGCACAAGCCTTTCCCTATGTGAACCAACCATACGAAAGGAAAACAGAAAGGCTGAGTGAGACAGGGAGCTACGGCATATGATATCCGTTTGGGAGGTAAAGCCGGGCGGTGAGACCTGCTCCACGGGAAAGACAGACCTCTGACAAACAAAGACGTCGCCTTCGCAGGCAGAAAAAAAAACCCGCTCACACGCACACATCGCCCGCACGGAGGGCTCTCACACACGGCCAACACACACCACGGCAGCCATTGACAGGTTGAGCGTCAATGGAATGAGGGCGAAGGACAGAGAGAGAGAGAGAGAGAGAGGAGATTGTAAAGAGAGGATGAAAGAGAGTTTGAGAATGGCGAGGTTGTCAGACTAAAAGACCACCGCCCACTCACTTTCAGCAGCCGGGGGAGGAGGACCGAGGGAGAAAGAGGCCGACACTTCAAACCCAGCTGCTTGTCCACATAATGACCATATCACAGATTGTTTAAATTAACATGCCGGGTGTGTGCGTCTGGCCGTAGCAGATAGATCTGGATAGATTGCCTACGGATGGAAATTGGCCGTTTTCGAGATGCCTCGCTTCGTTTTTCGGGCCCCCGTCGCGGGGGGAAATTAGCATGCATCAATGATCGCTTGCGCAAATGACTGGTGTCATGGGCGCCGTATTGACGGCTGCAGCGTTACACGCAACCCGATCCGTGCAAACTGAAATCAAAACAAAAAAGGGAAAAACACTGCTCTCGATTGTTGGAGTGACACATGAGATGTAGCCCCACCCCGGATCAAATCGACCGGCATATTTGCATAAATCACTCTCTGTCTTGAAAAAAATGTCCTAGCACATCGGTAATTGCACCCGTGCGTAGTGTATAGAATAGAATAGTGACTCCAAAGGACAAAATGCGGTGGCAAAGGAAGCAAGGTGGGGTAGGAGGAAGGGAGAAAAAGGGGGGAGGGAGGGAAACGGAGAGAGGGAAGGAGGGAGGGTGGGTGGGGGTGGGGAGGAGGGGAATAGCCCCGCTCATCTCCTCTCATTTTCTGCCCGCTACTACCCACCAGAGTTTCTATGGCAACCTCTCAAAAAGCGGTGTGCAGTGAATTGTGGATTTGAGATGCGCCGTCTGATTGCGCCGTGCGGAGGAGATGGCGGGCTCTTTCGTCAGCCCCCTTCTCCTCCTGGAAGAGGAAAACGGTGGAGGGCTCCCGTGAAACAGCACTCCATATGCCGTCCTTTGATGTGGGAGCCGGGCGTGCCGAGCGCGGCCGCGGCGGCACGCCCTGCGTGATCCCGCGTATGCCCGCGTGTTGCCGTGCTTTACGTTTCTCGAAAGTGGAGCCCCCTGCGGAGCCGCTCATTAATTACTCCTGGCATCTGGTGTTATCTGCACCCCGCTCCAACAGAACCGGCCTGGCTGAAATCCCTCAAACACTGTGGGTGTGTGTATGTGTGTGAAGCCATGACACTTGGGCCACTGCTGATGATGACGACGACGACGACGATGATGATGATGATGATGATGATGACCGACGTTTCGTAGGGAGAACTAACAGCCACAAAGTGTGACTCGCAGCAGGTGAACTGGAGACGGCTCGCGGGGACTCGTTATTACGTAGCTTGGTGGTTCAACCTGACGGACGACTGAGACGACGCTCACAAGGACGTTCAGCGTGAAATCAAATCTCTCTCTCTCTCTCTCGCTCTCAGCCTTCCTCACTGCATGACTTTATTTCCATTAGTAGACCTCTTAATGGCAAAGCGATGTGCAGGTGTTTAAGGAGTGGACATGCTGCTGGTGTACACCCCATCTCCACTATCATCCCATTAATGCATGTGTGCGTGTGTGCGTGTGTGTGTGTGTGTGTGGTTGTGTGTGCGTGCGTGTGTGTGTGTGTGTGTGTGTGTGTGTGTGTGTGTGTGTGTGTGCGTGCGTGTGACAGTGCGTTCGGCTGGTTTGACCCAGTAAACGGAAAAGTGACGGAAGCGCCACAATTCAATTGGGCGCAGAGGTAAAGTGAACAGCGCCCTCTGCTGGCGGAAGAGCTCATCACGTGCACTACCATGATCACGTACAGTGCAGTATGTAAACTGATGCAAATGTGATGTAAATACTGCACCGTTTACATCGATGATGAGCAACACGGATGTGATAACATTTCTGGGTAAATGCCACTTCTTATTCTGAAGTTTGCGATGCGAGACCAACTTCGCAGTGCATTTTTAACTAGGATGAAAGAACAAGGCCAAACACAGCAAAACATGAAAAAAGCAAAGTATAGATTATACAATCCACCTCTAACTCACAGTAACCCCGACGCGGGCCGACCGCAGGCAAACACGAGTGTCCATAAACAAACAAACAATGGTTGTTAACCCTTACACGCATAGCCATGCCGCAATGTGATCATGTTTTACTGTCGGGCTTAAC
Source organism: Zeus faber (assembly GCF_960531495.2). Lineage (NCBI taxonomy): Eukaryota > Metazoa > Chordata > Actinopteri > Zeiformes > Zeidae > Zeus > Zeus faber. The sequence continues at coordinate 20,879,047 of NC_137194.1, read as the reverse complement.
CCTTTTATTTTGAAGCGCTCTCGCAACGTCCCCCTCACCCTTCTTCCCATAACCCCCGCCCCCCTCTGCACCACCAGCCCCTCCATGGGCTCCCCTGGGCTCCAGGGGCAAATGCTCCCTTATACCACCTTTACCCCCCCCCCCCTCCCCCCGCCCGGCGCGGCCCGGCCCTCTGCCGCTGCTCCGGTCTCGGTCAGATGGAATGTTGAGTGTCTTTATAGTCTCTCCTCTCTGGAGATTAGGGGTCACCATGTGTCCCCCGCCACTGGCACACACACACACACACACACACACACACACACACACACACACAGTCATGCACACACACACGCACGCACACACACACACACACACACACACACACACACACACGGGCACTCTTGCGCACACGCGCACACACACGCACGCACACACACACACACACACACACACACACACACACACACACACACACACACACACACACACACACACACACACACTTCATTCCATTCCAAAGTGTGCCTCCTAAGAGCGACCACATTTTTATCTGAGCCTGGTGATTGTGATAGATTGGCCAAATGACACACACACACACACACACACCCACACACACACACACACACACACACACCCACACACACACACACACACACACAAAGGAAAAGACAAAGGGGAGGCTGCTGGTTAGTGGGTGAGTGTTAGGGAGGGACCAGTGGGCTCTGGGCTCCAGCTATAAAACGGTGCTGGGACGAGGCCGACGTCCTGCCCTGAGCTGGACTCCTCTGCCACTCTCCTCTGTAGCGGGACGCCATCACCACGGGCAGCAGCTGAGCCTCCACCATGAACGACATCTACAAGGCAGCGGTAGGTCCTGAAAAGTTCTATAAGCTCATATCAAGAACAAACGGTAGGAACGGTCGTCTCTGTCGTCGCGGCGAGGTTAAGTCCGGGAGACGGTGAGCACAAAATACGGCTCATTTAAACGGGCGATGCTTTGAGGGGTTTGGAAGAAAAACGTTACCGCGCCATATTACGCACGACGGAATATTTAGGCTTTCCATTGTGAGAATCGTGTTTCTTCATTCTGGTCACGAAGCGTAAGAAGGGCACGGAGGAGCCGAACAGCTGTGCAGAATGTTCTGGAAGGCGCACGCATTCTTTTGAAGTTTAAAAACAATTTCCTCCGCCGTGTTGTTGTCAGACATTCCGGCATTGCGTGGATGGTTGACAAATCCCCGCTGATGTGGCTCCGGCGGGTCACGCCGTACCCCCGCCCGCCCGCCCGCCCGCCCCACCCCGACACCAGCTGATGTCGGGAGAGAGAGGGGAGACTTGAAACCATACACGTCTGCGGACGCCCGCTCCGGGCCTGTCGGGCGTGCTAGGGACCCCTCAGAGGGTCACGGGTGGGACGGGTCCCCAGCCTGCTGCTCGGCCCCGGTTCATTCATGACTACAAATGGAAAAGTCCGACTTGACGGAGCTAATTTTGGCCAATTGCTCAGATGCGACCGCGTTTGTGTTTCTTTGGTGCCAGAGAAGGGCTTCAAGTTGAGATAACCCACACCGCCCGCCCTCCACCCCGCCTCCCCCACCCCCTCCGCCCTCCACCCCACCCCAAGGCTGAATTCCAGCATTATCTGTGAGCCCTAAGAGCTGTACGGTTATCGGTCTATATCTGGTTGGCTGACTATCCCTGCTCACACTGAAACTCAGTAGTACATGTGTGAGACAGTAAAAACAAACAGGAATGTGTCTGTGTGTGTGTGTGTGTGTGTGTGTGTGTGTGTGAGTGCGCGCGCGCGTGTGTGTGTGCGTCCACGCATACATGGTTTAAAAGGACAACACACCTGAATTCGCGTCGGAATTAATCGGACATTGTGGATAATGACGACACATTTCAAGGTCCTCATAATCCACAATGTCCCTTTAATGCTGTTTTTTAAGCATTTACACGTTTAAAGACATTTCATACTCTATAGACAGTATACCCTCAGGATTCCAAACTTTTTAGTGCTTTGGTTGTGTGGTTTTTCTGACTCTACAAACATATTCCTGAATGTGTGAGTGAGCGTGTGTGTGTGTGTGTGTGTGTGTGCTTTGAAGTGTATGTGTGTTTTCTGTACATCATCACCCACCCAGGAGTGAGTGTGTGTGTGTGTGTGTGTGTGCGTGCGTGCGTGCGTGCGTGCGTGCGTGTTGTGCGTGCACGCGTGCGCGGACGTGTGTGTGTTAAATTTATAGTGGACGAGAGACAATAACTCTTACATAAGCAGCTGTCTCCCTCTCTCATTCGTGGCAGCTTTTCCAGGATTACTGTCCCATTGTTGTGCCAGATCCACAGCTATGCTAATTTAAAGCACCATGTATTGCAGCCTTTATCTGTGGTTCCTGATCCTCCTGTCCAGTTATTTTTAACTCTTACAGTGCACTCACCAGGCCAGACCTCACATGCATAGAATAGAGAAACAAAGCACCAAAATGTCTGTGGATCCGACGATGAATGATTTCACTAAAATGTCAAAACAATCCTTATTAATCTCTTCTAATTCAGGAGTGAATTGTTTGACACTTTTCTACGTCAAATGCAAATGGAATTTACGGTGTTTTTTTTTTTTTTTTTTTTTTCCCCCAAACTCACAGGTTGAGCAGCTGACAGACGAACAGAAAAACGGTTCGTATTCACCTACCCGCACTCAATTCATCAAATGAACACGTCCAGTCTCTACTCTGTCCCTACTCTCTCTATCGATGAGATGTACTGTGTATATGCATGTGAGAAAAAAGGAAAAAAAAAACCACATCTCTCGCATCTCTTGCGTCTCAGAGTTCAAGGCGGCCTTCGACATCTTCGTGCAGGATGCTGAGGACGGCTGCATCAGCACCAAGGAGCTTGGGAAGGTGATGAGGATGCTGGGCCAGAACCCCACCCCCGAGGAGCTCCAGGAGATGATCGACGAGGTGGATGAAGATGGTAAAATAAAATAAAAACACACACACACACACACACACACACAGAAACACACCGAACACGCAGAAAAACGAATGACGTCTGGAGACCCGGGAGGGGTTGTGTGCGGGTCAAGCGATGACGCGGGACATGGTCTGTGTGCAGGGAGCGGCACGGTGGACTTTGACGAGTTCCTGGTCATGATGGTGAGGTGCATGAAGGACGACAGCAAAGGGAAGTCCGAGGAGGAGCTGGCGGAGCTGTTCCGCATGTTTGACAAGTGAGTCAACTCTGAGGCATATGTGAGGGAAGTCACCTTTGGCATAAAAAAAAAAAAAATGTTTTTGAAATTCCCCTGAATGACATTGTTCACTGTATACGCCCTGTCGACGAAACTCGACACCCCGGTGGTTCTCAACGCGGGGTCCGGGGACCCACCCAGGGTCCTTCAAGAGCTTCAGGGGGTCCAGTTACCAGTTAAACAGCCATTATTTCATTGATGAGACATTCCCACCGATGGACAATGTTGCGGTCATAGTTTCGCTGTTATCTCCCGAACTACAGTATAGACCCATTACCAAATGGGTTCCATGTGTGAGTTTGATGCTTTTTCATCCGCAAAGAGGTCGGCACACCCGCCACCATTATGTGGCCCTCTGTTTGAGCGCTCACATTTCCGCGTTCCTCCGACCCTGCAGGAACGCAGACGGCTACATCGACCTGGACGAGCTCAAGGTGATGCTGGAGTCGACAGGAGAGACGATCACCGAGGACGACATCGAGGAGCTGATGAAGGACGGGGACAAGAACAACGACGGCAAAATCGACTACGATGGTGAGGTTTTTCTTTTTCGTTTTTTTTTTTCTTTTTTTGTGATTTTTAAGAGCATTTCATGCCGCTGCCACTCAGAGCTTTCATCTGCCGTTCATAGCCAGATGCAATGTCCCCGGCGGAGCCTCGGCACGTTTTGGACGACGTGGACGACACGGGTCCCCATTTCACCGGTGTTTGTGGGCGGCTTTAATAATGCGCGAACTAACCTCTGTCTCCTCAGAGTTCCTGGAGTTCATGAAAGGGGTGGAGTAGCTGAGGCGAGACGCGCCGGATGTCCCCACGGTGTTCTCTTTCTATTTCACCCTGACTCCGCCCTGACATCCGCGCTTTCGGAGGAGTGAGTCTCGGGTGCAAATAGCGAAGCCTTTGGAACGACTTTGCAAGATTTTTAGCGCAACACTCCATATGAATGTTTATGTTATTTTCTATCATCTCTTGCATTGTTGTAAATACAGTTTGTAACTAGTTTTTGCTGTCCGCGTATGCTGAATTTGTACAAATGTAACCAAATTACTTTTACTTTCCATACAAGTCGCACGCAACATTTGCTGGACTAAGTAAAATATCTCGATATCTGAATGACAGTTTACAAGTCTTCTTATTAAGAAGCCGACGTCGTCGCACGGAGCAAATCCTAGAGTCAACACGGCCGCACCGAGCTCTAGTGGAAGCATACTGTATATTTAGCTGCAATATGCTTTCTTCGGCGTGCACGTGGTATGGCGTGCACGCCGTTTGCATTTCTCTTTGTTTGAAGATACACTCAGGACTCTGTATTTCCTTTGTATATCCCCGGGACATACACAGTAGATTTCCACGTCCATTGTCTGCTTAGAATGGATGCTTCACAAGATAATAAACAAGACGCATTTGTCAAAACGGCCCCTCTGTTGGACTCTGATTCTCTCATGGTTGTTCGTCGAGGCTCGAGTCGCGATTCATAAAAAATAAATCAACTTTCCGTCGAGCGGGAGCCACATTTCCGTCGCTGGGTCGATGTCGGAGATTTCATCGGTCCCGGTCCCTCGATGCAGCTGAGCCGGTTCGCTGAGATGTTGTGCTTTTGCCACTGAGCGGCTCTGAGTCTGTTCCTGTTTGCGCAACATCAATGAAGTTTCCCATTCCACACACTTTGTTTGTTAAGTTGCCATTTGTCAGTCATTGACAAATGTTGGTTGGTCTGGATTAGCCTCGATATTTTATGCCTTTATTATAGTGTTTATCCTACAATTTTTGACAATTTCTTTTTATTTTTTTATTTTCATTTATTTTTATTTTATTTATTTTTTAATTACAATGAAACTTTTTGACCGTTTTGGACCATTTTTATATTGACATCCATTTTTATTCTATTTTATATAAAAAAATAATACTTCTTCTAATTTTTTCAGACTGCTAAGCTTTTTTTATTATTTTTTCTAATTGTCTGTGGCGAACAAAATTCATTCTGATTCTGATTCTATATGAGCCCGATAAATACATATGATGATCGGATATAATAATATAATAACATGATAAAGAGCTAAATCTCTCTTTCCGTTCACATTCTAACCTGTGTTTTTTGCCGGGGCCCGCGGGCTGGGCTGGGGTCGAGTTGCACAATACATTGACACTGGAGCTATTTCTGTCTAATCGTGTTAGTGCCCATGTTGGGTGATCTAAATTGACCTACGCGACTTGGCAATCAAATGCCTTTACCCTAATAAGGACCATGCACTCATAAACAAAGGAAAACTAGTTTCATTGAGGATACAGCTCTTATCCTGTATAATTTTACTCTATCCATTATTCGTATGCCTCGGATTTATCATCACAACAAACAATGAGAAGTAGAGCACACCAATATGTGGGTCTGTTAAATAGAGAGCATAGTAGATGCTCACCTTATTTTTAACTGAGTCAGATTGATTGGGTTGTGTAACATGATTTTTCAACTCGGGTCAAGCTGATCTGGTCCCTGCTGCTCCCACGGGGACCACTAGGTGTCAGCAGAGGGACGCAGTCCAGTGGAAACGCCCGGGGCTTGTTTTCACTCCGTGAGCTGCGGTTAACGCTCTAATTCTGGGAGATAAGGTCGATTTTAGCATTTAAACGAGAGCGCTTTGAATACGCTTTTCTATTTCTCCCTTCGGGTGGAAAGCAATACACAGAGTCCAGGGTAGTCAGCCCCCCGTTTTTAATTTTGTTTTAATTTTTTATTTTTTTATTCTTTTTTTCTAACCCCTGCTGTCAGCATGCTGGGCATACAACACAGAGTATTTGTGCCATTGCATCTAGGACAGAGTGAGTCTGCAAGTGGAGCTCAAGTTCTCAACCTGCAATGCAACTCTTTATTAATTCTTAAATCATCAAGAACTGCTGCAATAACTCTGTCCTGTGGATGACCTGTACGATGACAAGAGCACAGTTTTTGGTTATAGAGAACCACTACCAACCCCCCTCTTTGGAGAACTATTTACCATGTTTGGGTCTATAAACAACTGATCACTACTCCAAGAGGGGGAGAGTCACCACGGGTGAGACAAATTAAACATAGAACCAAACAACATTTACACAAAAACGTCAACTACAAGTGGTCACGTGGCCTCTTCCTGTCAAAGTTATGGCAGCAAACGAGAGAGGAAAGGAGAGGGATGTAACCAGGTGTGCAACCGTGCGTGCCTGCCTGCGTGTGTGTGTAAGATGTCCACCGGTGAGTGTACATGACTTATCCCCATTGGTACTGGTGAAGAATGTCTGTATTATGTTGCGGGGCCCCGAAGCCCCCCCCGAACACCGCAGCCCCGCGGGCAACCCCCGGCTGCAGGAGATCCCCGGGTACCCTGCCCTGCGGCCACGGGAGACCCCCGGGCCCCCGGAGAAGCCAGAGGGGTGTGGAGCAACTCCCTCGCCCAGCCCGAGCATGAGCCCCTGGGGTACGAGGAGACCCCGCACCCCAGGGGCGCATACATGCAATCAACCCCCGGGCGCAGGCACAAGACGCAGCCGCCGACGCAGAACCCGGGCCACGGGCGCAAGGCACGGACTTAAAAACCCCCTTTAAAGTTCATGGGAGCGATGTGCTTTGGCTCTCTATTCCGGCGTGTGTTGTGATGCAGAAGTTCATTCCTTCCAGCCTGGTTACAGTCTAATTCTATGACCGGACGGTGTTTGCGGCTGTGGGTGGGTTTCCTACACCGCAACTAATGGCTGTTGTCATTCTGAAGTAGGGCTGCATGAGTGCGGCTCAAACCATAATCACGGTTGTTGTAGTCGATATTGTGATCGTGATTATTTATCATGACTATTCATCGATTTTTATAATTATTTGATGGCACTTTGTAAATCAACAGGAAACAGCGCTCCACAATAATTATGTATTCAACTCCTGCCACCTCTCCCAGAGCCGGCAAGAGGCTCTTTCTGCTGCCTTCCCCAACCTGCGAGCTGCAGTCTTCCTCTCCCTTCCCGCTCTTCCCAGGCCTGTGAGCATCTTCCACACAGACTGTGCAGGGAAACCCTTGCAGCCCACCTCTACTGGAAATAGCCAGGCCTGTCACCCTTCACCCCTGCACTCTTGGACCAGGTCCTGGTATTTGGTGTTCTTCCTCTAACCAGGTCACTTCGCAACCGTCTTCCCGCGGGACTGTCAATTCGATCAGGATGATCTTTTTTGCCTCCTCCGACCACATGAGCGTGTCCGGTCTCAGGGCTGTTTGGACGACCCAGGGAAAGTGTAGCTTCTTCCCCACACCCACCCTCATCTCCCATGACGGAGCTGCCTGCAGGATGCTCGTCCTGGTCTTCTTGGAGGCCGGTGGTTTCTCTCTCCCGCTCTGATGAACTGCATGGAGGGGGCCGGTTTCCCGTGGGTGCGATGTTTTTTCCGTCCCTCCTGCTCCAAGATGTCAGCCGGTGCTCTGAGGACCTTGTCATTGCGCCATCTGTAAACCCCCTGGCAAAGTGCAGTCTTGCACTCCACCAGTATGTGCGCCATTGTGCCTTTCTCACCACATAACCGGCACAGGGGGTCCTCCCTCAACCCCCACCTGTGCAGGTTTGTCGGTGTTGGGAGGGTGTCATACACTGATCGGAGCAGGAAAGAAATACGGAAATGCTCATGAGTCTGGGTAGCAGCCCATGCTGGAAGAGCCAGGCCTTGAATTTTCCCGGTGGGCCTGATCCCTCGATCCCTCTCAGCCAATCGGCAGCCGGCTTCTCTGCCTTTGATACACTGCCGCTGTCGGTGAGATTCAAGATTCAAGAGGTTCATTCGTCACATGCATATACAGTACATGCTTCCATGCATACGGTATATGCAGTGAAATGTCAATGCAATGTGACTTCCCCAGGCACTTTATAGGGTTGTCCTCTATTGTCGGGATAACCTCCCCTTGGACGTGGAGGTGGAAGCTGCTGGTAACTTTGCCATGCCTGATCACCAAGCTTCTTGACTTCTGTGGCTTGAACTTCATTCTCGCCCATGTTGCCATGACGTCATTATGTATTATGTAATTGCTTATGGTTATTGGTACCAGTAATTATAATTCAGGAGGATTGTGTACGTTGATTTCTATTGCATGTCTTTTTATTCCGACAGCGATGTTATTGGGTTTTTATTTTTCAGTTTTCCTCAGGAGCACATACTGTATATTTATGACGTTTAATATGCTGCACTTTATTTAATCCAATTGTCTTCTGGTAATACTTCAACAAAAAAAATCAAACACAATAAAGGTTTATAGTAATAAATAGTAATATTAGAATGTATATATAATAGTACAATTTTAATAGTCAAAAAATAATACCTGTCACTTTGTATGGTTAAGAGTTTGAATCTTATATTCCTTTAGTTTAAGTTTAAATGTGACTATATCTGTGTGTACTTTGTGTACTTCGTCTTGCGCATGCGTGCTGTGCGTGATGCCATCTTGGTGAGGCTGCGATTGCTGATCACAAACTTCTTCCACAATACTGAACTGCTGATCTGGTTGAAACATGAACGAAGCCATGTTGGAGCTGCCCCAAATTCAAATCTTCAGATTGTTGATCGTTTACGGCATCCATGAAGTTCCGACGTCAGTCCCATCTGGACGTGCCGCCATCTTGTGAGGACCCTACACTAGACTGTAATGCTACCATGTCACCTGCGGGAGCCATCATTTGCAGCGATGATAATATAAATGACTGATCTGGATCAAACTTGGACGATGGCATGCCGGGGCTGCCCTGAATACAAATTTTATTCATCTTGTTTGTGAGTGCGGCTCCATGACATCGATAGACTACTGAGGTCAGTTTTATTGGGGATTATTAGGGGTCCACGAATGGGCCGGACCCCTAATAATAATAATAATTCAAACGTTCAAATTTGACATTCAATTATAGCCGCAGCATAGTCTGGATAAATTTTGTTTGAAGACACACACACCCTCCTTGAGGCTCCTTAATAGTTCCATTCACTCTTCACATTCAGTGTAGCATAACCCACAGCTGTAGATTTAACCCAAACCTCATGTTTTAAAACAATCTCAATGATCTAAATGATCAAGTAACATTCTGTTTGTTATTGTCCAGATTATGGACTGGCCTGCCCCAGATTTTATTTTAATGAACTCAGGCTTTCACAAGCACCAATATGATGCTGGACAGCAGCAGCAGTAGTGAGGCAGTGTGTGAATGAAGGGATGAATGTATGAATGTATGAATGAATGAATGAATAATAATGTTCTTGTGTTTGACGTACATGGGCCAGACGTGACCGTCAAACAGACGGGGCGGGTCTGGCACGGTGTAGTTCCTTGAGCACCTCCTCTTTTTGCATTCTTCATATGGGATGAAGAATGCTTGGACCCTAAGCTGCTTCCAGCTTGGGGTCGGACGGAGGGACGGACGGATGTGTGGATAAGTGGATGAATGAATGAATGAATGAATGAATGAATGGGTGAATGGGTGAATGAATGGATGGATTGATGGATGGATGGTGGATGGATGGATGGATGAATGGATGAATGGATGAATGAATGAATGAATGATTGAATGAATGGGGGTCTGGTGCAGCAGCAGCAGTGTGGCAGTGTGTGACTGAATGAATGATTGAATGAATGAATGGGTGGGTGGATGAATAAATGAATGAATGAATGAATGAATGCTAGAATGCTGGTGTGGTGTAGCAGCAGCAGTAGTAGTAGTGAGGCAGTGTGTGAATGAATGAATGAATGAATGCTAGAATGCTGGTGTGCAGCAGTAGTAGTGAGGCAGTGTCTGAATGAATGAATGAATGAATGAATGAATGGATGGATGGATGAATGGATGAATGAATGAATGGGTGGATGGATGGATGGATGAATGAATGAATGAATGAATGAATGAATGAATGAATGAATGGGGGTCTGGTGCAGCAGCAGCAGTAGTGTGGCAGTGTGTGACTGAATGAATGATTGAATGAATGAATGAATGGGTGGGTGGATGAATGAATGAATGAATGAATGAATGAATGCTAGAATGCTGGTGTGGTGTAGCAGCAGCAGTAGTAGTAGTGAGGCAGTGTGTGAATGAATGAATGAATGAATGCTAGAATGCTGGTGCGGTGCAGCAGCAGTAGTAGTGAGGCAGTGTCTGAATGAATGAATGAATGAATGAATGAATGAATGAATGGATGGATGGATGGATGGATGGATGGATGGATGGATGGATAGATGGATGGATGGATGGATGATTGACATGGTGGGTGGATGAATGAATGCTGGTGTGGTGCACTAGCAGCAACAGTGGTGGGGTAGTGTGTGATTGAATGGATGCATGAATGGATGGATGAATTAATGAATGAATGGGGGTGTGGTGCAGCAGCAGCAAGCTGGGCGGGGATGTGACACAGTTACATAAACCAGGACAGCATGAGTCATCCCTGCTGTCATTCACACACACACACACACACACACACACACACACACACACACACACACAAGCAGGCACGCACACGCACACAAGCACACACGCACACACACAAACACACACACACACACACACACACACAGCGGTTCTGGCTCTGAGGGGAGTGGGCCAACACTACATTAGGTAATATTAGTTTGAGGGAAACATAAGAAGAGACAGGAACACGTGCTCGGTTTTTAAGATAATGAGTGAAACACTGTGTGTTCAGATGGTTTAGAACATGCAAGTGAGCAGCAGACGTTATGTAACTAGTTTTCATTCAGTTTTTCTGCAATCGTGTGCGTGTGCGTGCGTGTGTGTGTGTGTGTGTGTGTGTGTGTATGTGTGTGGGTGTGTGTGGGAAAATAAAGCTGGTCCATTGGCTAAAAGTAAAAGAGGAAGTAGGTCTAGTATATCACTAATGGATTCACACACAAACACAAAACACACCCGCATCACTGGAAAAAAAGTTATTAAATTGTTTAATAATAATAATAATAATAATAATAATAATAATAATAATAATATAAATAAATAAACAGATAAAAAGGTAAATAAATAAATTAATAAATAAATAATAATAAGCACTACATAACTTATTATTATTTGTGTTACTACCATTATCACTACTACTATTACTATGATCACCATTAGTACTGTTATCCTTATTGCCTTTATTATCATTAGGGCTGCTGTTATTATTGTAATGCCACATTATTGTCACTACTATCTCACCAGAACATAGATAGATCTATTTATACAATATGGCAATACACATACTATTTCAGCTTATTTATAGGATTCATTCGTATCAAATTATTATATATTTCTGATTATTAATATTTGTACTTACTACAGTGTAACTACCACCTGCACATGTTTGGTACTCCCTGTGAACTTTTCTTTATATGTGTACAGATATAATTTTTTAATTTTTGGGCTATTTTTATTTTATTTTTCAAACTCTTTTTGACCGCTGTAACCCCTCATAGAGTGCTTCTTATCTCAACTTAGTCCGAATGGAAATTCACCATGAAAACAACTAGCAAGGAGTTTGTTGACGTGTGACCCGTTCTTCGGCGCTGACCGACTGGTACCGGGAGTACAATACTATAATCAAATAAAACAACAAAACAAAACATATTTGCGATTGTTCCCCTGTGGGGCCGGGGTTTCCTTCCACAGCCTCTCACACGGACGCCGAGCGACCCAGAGGCCGACAGGCTTCAGGGCGAAGCCTGTTTTACCTGCTCCTCCGCATCTTTTCCAATTACACGTCATCACTTCTATCGTGGGAATATATATATATATATATATAGATCCAACTCACTTCAACGCAAAGGCATACAAACCACTCAACAACAGGTTTTTTCTGGTCAAGGTATAATAACATCCCTGCGATATTATAATGAACATGTAACTCCCGGCCTTTCCTCGTACCATTCATACAGAAAGCCAAAGCACCTCGGGGTTCGTGCGGCACATTGATGACGTCACGGTTCCCGAAGCCGAAGTCACCGGGCCCAACCACAGCAGCCGGGGGGAGTTATTCTGCCACCGCCATCCCAACACCCCGACGTTTCTTTGCGGACGGGTGGGGGAAGAGGAGGGGGCTCGCAGGAAGCGCAGTGGAAGGACCGGGAACGGGGAGCGAAACAGACGGAATATTGTGCCGCGAAGCCGCGTCCCACTCCCGCGGCGGGGAACACTGCCGCTCTGTCTCCGGAGGCACAAGTCATAAAAGAGCCCACAGAGCGTCCCAGAAATCCCGAATTCCACAATATCTATTCATCCAATCGGATGAATGACGACAATTGTTGGGTTTGAGACCGTAAATTGTTGATCTGTTTTTACTTGCGATCCATAATATGACATTTGATTTGACATTTCTTCCTGGGAGACGTGGACGTGCGTGCGCGCGTTCCCGAGGCCGGTTCACCATCACCTGCCGTTACCCGCAACCCTTCCTCCAAACTGCCCTGCTCCATCACCTCCTTCTGCTCCATCAGCTCCTTCAGCCCTTTTAAGCCCTCTCACTTTGCAGGTGAACGCGTCTGGAATTCCCTGTCCTTGACCAAATGACATCGTTGTTTTGACCACCGATTCCTCCCCCAAAAGAAATTCCAAGTCCCGGAGCGCAGACACGCCGCGGTTGGACGACCTCAGCCCGTGGCCTTGCATGAATGGAATACCGCCCCGCTCCCAATCGCGCCGCCAAGCAGACGGAAACCGCCCTCTGCATTTTCAGGAAACAGCGCCCCGATCTACTTGATTACTTCGCGTCTAGATATGGGGAATTCTCTCGCACGTTTAACTGAATATTCCCCCCGAATTCAGCCCGCGCCCATTTTATTTTTTTAATTATTTTTTTAATCTTCTCCTGGGGGAGATCAGACAACTGTACATCGCCGGATGGTGGAGTTGGCCCCGAAACCAGAGACTTCTGGTCTCAGCAGATGGCCGCCCCGCTCTGCCCTTCATGTTCCATGTGGCTCCGCTTTGCACATGACCCACTATTCACGTTGCCAGGACTCGCACTTCCCATCTTCCAGGAACGTTTCAGGACAAGTTCACGAGATGGAATGCGCGGCCTCCTCTTTTCCCCCAAAAGGATCACAAATATATTTGCGAATCTTTTTTTTTAATTTTTTTAAAAGAAGGGTTATGGAAATGTGGGACCAAAAGGAGTTCAATCCTGTTGATCAGAATCTGACTCGGAATGATTTTATTCCGCCAGGTGCGTTAAACATGTACCAGGAATATGTCCGGGGGATTGTTGGGTGGTATCTTCAGCATTAAAAAGAAAAATCTTGACAGTCTGAGAAAAAAAAAAAATGGAATAAAATGAAATAAAATAAAAAGTAAACTAAAACTAACTAACTAACTAAATAAATAAAAAATAAAATAAAAACTGCCAAATATACAAGTGGCCGAAAATACAAAACAGAAATAGTCAAAGATATAAAAATATATGGAAAATACAAATGAGTATGCACAGGATAAGTTATTGGTATGGGTATACGTATAAATAACTGCAAATGACAATCAGCATTAGTAAATAATAATGATAATAATAAAAAATCCGCTTCCTTTAAATACATAACTCTGCTAGTGTCCGAGTTTATTCAGTAACAAGGAAGCTGATGAAAATTATATTAATGTGATTCCCGGGTTCAGATGGAAACTTGCAGTCATCTCCCACAACAGGAAATGAAATCTGAGTCACAATAACGCTCAACATAATTAAACTGTCGTGACTACTGTTACAGATAATAGATCTCACATAAGATAGTGTTATAATACTGTTGTACATAATAATATGAACTCATATAGGCTACTGTTCTATATATAATACTGTTATAGATAATAGAACTCACATTGGCTACTGTTCTATATATAATACTGTTATAGATAATAGAACTCACATTGGCTACTGTTCTATATATAATACTGTTATAGATAATATGAACTCACATAGGCTACTGCTTTACATATTATACTGTTATACATAAACTCACATAGGCTACTATTCTATATATAATGCTGTAATACATAATATGAACTCACATCGGCATCTGTTCTATATATAATACTGTTATAGATAATATGAACTCACATAGGCTGCTGTTCAATATATAATACTGTTATAGATAATATAACTCACAAAGGATATTGTTCTATATATAATACTGTTATAGATAATATGAACTCACAAAGGATACTGTTCTATATGTAATACTGTTATAGATAATATGAACTCCCATAGACTATTGTTCTACATAAAATACTGTTATAGATAACATGAAATCACAGACTATTTTTCTATATATGATACTGTTATACATAATATGAACTCACATAGGCTGCTGTTCTTTATATTATACTGTTATAGATAATATGACCTTGTGTCGATTACGCACATTTTAGTATTTTTAGTATTTTTAGAGCTTATAGAGCTTATTGTGCGTCATGACATTTTACTGCATATATGTATAACTGTATGTATAAGTATGACAAATAATCTCTTGAACTTGAACGTGAACTTGAACTGACATAGGCTGCTATTCTATATATAATACTGTTTCAGATGCAGCCGCAACAGCGGGCCACAAGCAGCAGGTATGTCCCTGTGGTTGGACGAAGGTAACATCATATCGGGGGTTGAGAATTCACCAGGGAAGGAAGAAGTGTTTGACAGAAGAGAAACAGAGACCTCGCATTGATTCCTTTCTCCGAGAGGAATCAAATCAGTCGAATGAAGTACAGCAACTGGACGCAAACCATAGCTTGCAGTACATCAATACCACTGTCGTGGAGGAAGCAAACACAGAGTTGATGGCAACAGTGGTAGAACCGACCCAACCTTCTAGACCTGCAGTCGAGAGTAGACTGGCAGGGCATAAACTGCATGTGAAGTGCTCCGGTGCTGCGGATAAGGAGCTGTGGGAAACGATCAATACTGACCTGACCCTGTCTCTCGAGCAACTCAGAGGGACAGTGGAAAAGAAGTTGGAGAGAATGGGGGATATCATCTATCAATATGGGTCAGAACGCTTTGGAGTGCAAGAAAGGTCAGGTGGGAAAAAGGTCCCAACCGCACCAGTGTCCAGGAGGCAGCAGAAGATCAAGCGCCTGGTCTTAGAAATGAGACAACTTAGGAGACGGTGGAAAAAGGCCTCTGGAGTGGAAAGGGAAGGCATAGATGCGCTTCAGGTCGACATTAAAACTCGACTAGCATCCCTCCGCAGAGCAGAGAACCTACGGAAACGTAGAAGGAAGAAAGAACAAACTAGAACACGGTTCTATAAAGATCCCTTCAAGTTCCTAAAGGGTATCTTCACAAAGGAGAAAAGTGGAGCCCTAAAAACAACAAAGGCTGATCTTGAGGCTCACCTGAAGGCAACACACTCTGACCCAAGGCGATATGAACATCTGTCCATTCCTTCAGATATCCCACCAATTGACCCCCCTGAACATCACATTCCGACTGGCCCGCCAACATGGAAAGAGGTGGAAAACACAGCGCGTCGAGCAAGAACAGCATCAGCCCCGGGGGCCAAACGGAGTCCCATACAAGGTGTACAAGAATGCACCAGATGTCCTGAGGTTTCTCTGGAAGCTTATGAGAACAGCATGGCAGAAGGAGATTATACCTAAAGCGTGGCGTAAGGCAGGTGGAGTCCTCATCCCAAAGGAGAAGGATGCAGAGAACATCAGCCAATTCCGTCCAATCTCCCTACTAAATGTTTAGGGCAAAATCTTCTTTAGTGTCATTGCACAGAGGATGGGCGAGTATCTGCGAAGAAACGAGTACATCGACACATCTGTACAGAAGGCAGGAATATCAGGATTCTCCGGGTGTTCAGAACATTCCAGCATGATCTGGCACCAGATCCAAACGGCAAAGGTAGAGAGAAGGGACCTCCATGTAGTCTTTCTGGACCTTGCCAATGCCTTTGGCTCAGTGCCCCATGAACCCCTGTGGTCTGCCTTCGAATTCTTCCACATACCAGACACCATCCCAGCCCTGGTTAAATCCTACTTCCAGGACGTGCAGTTCTGCTTCAACACCACTGACTTTACCACCTCTTTGCAGTGCCTAGAAGTAGGCATCATGGCAGGGTGCACTATCTCACCTCTGGCATTCACGATGGCACTGGAGGTCATCATCCGAGCCTCAAAGTGGGTTGTAGGTGGACAGCGGGTTGACTCTGGTCTGCGCCTCCCTCCGCTCAGAGCTTACATGGATGACATTACAACATTGACCACCACTGTGCCATGCACCAGGAGGCTTCTCAGGAAGCTGGAAGAGAACATCAGTTGGGCCCGTATGAAGATCAAACCATCCAACTCACGAAGCATCTCAATTGTGAAGGGAGTGCTCTCTGACCTGAAATTCTTCATCGGAGAAGACCCAATCCCAACAGCGTCTGAGCAGCCTGTAAAAAGCCTTGGGAGAAGGTATGATGCAAGCCTGAAGGACAAAGACCAGGTGCAACAACTGCGTAAGGACATCAGCAGTGGCCTACAGTCCATTGACAGCACCCAACTGCCTGGGAAGCTAAAGGCCTGGTGCTTGCAGTTTGGACTCCTACCCCGGATGTTGTGGCCCCTCGCAGTTTATGAGGTACCAATCTCAACTGTAGAGAAGTTGGAAAGAACAGTCACAGGATACATCAAGAAGTGGCTTGGAGTTCCACGATGCCTTACCACCATAGGCCTCTACGGAGACAGCATCCTCAAGCTGCCCCTCACCAGTCTCACAGAGGAGTTCAAGTGTGCAAAAACAAGACTCCAGATGACACTGAATGAATCCAGAGACATAGTGGTGAGCAACAATGCACCAACCTTTACCACTGCCCGCAAATGGAGACCAGCCAAAGCAGTGGAGGAGGCAACAGCAGCCCTCAAACATGCTGACATTGTGGGCCATGTTCAGCAAGGAAGAGGAGGCTTTGGGCTAACAGCCACCCCCCCAGCGTGGCGTAAGACCACAGCACGAGAACGGAGGAAGATGGTGGTGGAGGAAGTACGTCACCAGGAGGATGCTGCACGATGGGCCAAGGCAGTCTCTCTTGGCAAACAAGGACAGTGGACAAGATGGGACAGTGTGGAGAGGAGGAAGATCAGCTGGAAAGACATGTGGGCCATGGAAGCGAGACAGTTGAGCTTCTCCATCAGAGCTACATACGACGTCCTTCCAACACCAGCCAACTTCACCAGTGGTTTGGTGAAGACCCGGGGTGTGCCCTATGTTCTATGCCAGCCACCCTCAGACACATTATTACAGGGTTTAAAACCAGTCTCACCCAAGGACGTTATACGTGGCGTCACAACCAGGTCCTGAAGGTCCTTGCACCCACTCTGGAGGACTAACGAACTGCCACCAACTCCCTACCACTACCAGCATCCAACCAACAACGGGCAACTATCTTTGTCCGTGAGGGGGCTAAGGTAACCAGAAGCTGCTCTACACCATCTGAGCGAGGCCAGCTACGCTTAGCCCGTGACTGGAAGATGCTGGCTGACATTGGCCGACAGCTGGTTTTTCCTCCAGAGATTGCTACAACTACCCTGAGACCTGACCTGGTGCTGTGGTCTCCTTCCCTGAAGAAGGTGTACATCATCGAACTCACAGTACCCTGGGAGGACGCAGTGGATGAGGCTTATGAGCGAAAACACCTACGCTACGCCGAGCTCGCTGCTGAAGCACAACACCGTGGCTGGAACACTGAGGTCCGCCCAGTGGAGGTGGGATGCAGAGGGTTTGTGGCAAGATCTACCACCAGACTGTTCGCTGACCTGGGAGTTAGAGGCCAGAACCAGCGCTCAGCCATCAAAGCTGCATCAGAGGCAGCCGAAAGGAGCAGCCAGTGGCTTTTTATGAGGAGAAAAGACCCCTGTTGGGCCCCAAAGTAGCAAACCAGTAGGTATGCGGTCAGCTTTGGCTTGACTCAGGGAGTAGGACGCCCCTGCCGTGCATAGTCCCTCGAGAAGTCTGCCACCAAATGGCTTTCTTTCTCGTGACGAGTCTGGATTCACGCAAGCTCAGGTCCGATCAGCCTGTAGCTGGCCACCTAGGGGAGGGTGTATAGTGTAGAGGCCGAAACATCCCACGATCCAAGGATACACTACTGATGATGCGTATCCAGCTCCCACCATTCACCACCATTCATCACCAAGACGACAAGATGACATCAAGACGTTCTACCATTCATCACGACACTCTTAGGTATGTGCTTGCACAAAGGAATTTACATCTTATCCTCTGTGTTTGATAAACTTAGATAATATGAACTCACTTAGGCTGCTATTTTATATATAATACTGTTATAGATAATATGAACTCACTTAGGCTGCTATTCTATATATAATACTGTTATAGATTATATGAACTCACTTAGGCTGTTATTCTATACATAATACTGTTATAGATAATATGAACTCACTTAAGCTGCTATTCTATATATAATACTGTTATAGATAATATGAACTCACTTAGGCTGTTATTCTATACATAATACTGTTATAGATAATATGAACTCACTTAAGCTGCTATTCTATATATAATACTGTTATAGATAATATGAACTCACTTAGGCTGTTATTCTATATATAATACTGTTATAGATAATATGAACTCACTTAGGCTGCTGTTCTATGTATAATACTGTTAAAGATAATATAACTCACATAGGCTGCTGTTCTATACATAATACTGTTATGGATAATATGAACTCACATAGGCTACTGCTTTATATATTATACTGTTATAGATAATATGAACTCACATAGGCTGCTGTTCTATATATAATACGGTATGGATAATATGAACTCACTTAGGCTGCTGTTCTATGTATAATACTGTTATAGATAATATAACTCACATAGGCTGCTGTTCTATAAATATTACTGTTAAAGATAATATAACTCACATAGGCTGCTGTTCTATAAATAATACTGTTATAGATAATATAACTCACATAGGCTGCTGTTCTATAAATAATACTGTTATAGATAATATAACTCACATAGGCTGCTGTTCTATAAATAATACTGTTATAGATAATATAACTCACACAGGCTGCTGTTCTATAAATAATACTGTTATAGATAATATAACTCACATAGGCTGCTGTTCTATAAATAATACTGTTATAGATAATATAACTCACATAGGCTGCTGTTCTATAAATAATACTGTTATAGATAATATAACTCACATAGGCTGCTGTTCTATAAATAATACTGTTATAGATAATATAACTCACATAGGCTATACGATCACTATTCAAAACAGAACCCACTAACCTCTGAGAATCTGAGAGAGAAAAAACCCCAAAACAAGAAATACTTCCCAGCGCTAAGTGGCCGTGATGAGGAAGGAAGAGGCGTCTGAGAAAACAAACAGTTTGCATGATGTCATCGCTTCTGAGCGACCCGGTGATGTCAGATAAAGCGCTCGGCCAAGTCCTCAGATTATTCCGGGATTATTGTATCCCGACCACAAAACATCTGCCGCCCAAAGAGTGTGACCGGCGGGGACCTAAACACAGGAACTCAGTTAGTTAGCTGGATCGGCTTTTAGAGCGGAACAACTGGGCCTGGCAGCGCCAGCTGTCCGGGTTAGGGTTGGGGAGTTCGTTTGTTTTCGGTATAACGGGGCTGTGGGACAAAATGGGCTTTCGGTAGAACGGGACATTTTTCGGACGATCGGCACCATGAAGAAGACCACGTCGAAAAACTCAGCCGAGTTCAGTTCTGCCTCATATACATTTTTTTTTGTTTTGTTTATTTTTCTCCCTAAAATGGCTTATAGTTAGGATTATACGCGCACGCACGCACGCACTCTCACACACACACACACACACACACACACACACACACACATCCACGCACTGAGACACCTGGTCTCGCTCTCTCTCGACTCAGATCCTGTCACTCTCACACGCACATCTGCTTCCCGAGCCTCCGCCGCTGAACAAGCGGCGTCTCGGCCTCCGCTTCCACGCGTCGGTGATTAGAAAACGAAAATACTCGACTCGCTAATCTCTCGCGGGGAAATACACCGTTAAGCCGAAGCCACGCGGCTTGAATATCAGCTTCTTCTTTTTTTTTTTTTTTTTTTTTAATACGCAATGAAATTGAGGCTCAAACGGGAATCGCAGACTGCATATTTTGCACGCTGTTTTTAACTTTAAAATGTTTTGTTTGGTTGTTCAGTAAACCCTTCAACGTTTACACTTTTAAACGCTCGTTTGCGTCCAAGGGGACCTCTGCTCCCAAATATTTCATATTGTAACTTAGCGGTGTAAACTAAGCGAGGAAAGGCAGAGCCTTTAACCACAATATATCCATATTTTGTATTCGAATGAGGAAAACACTGCGCCAGAATGAAAGAAAATATAGATTAGGGTTAAGAGGTCTCGCGTGGTATTATTATAGGTGGAAATATTATTCAGTGTATTTATTACTATTGACAATAACGCGTTGAAAGGGTGTGGTGCCAATGATCAGTGACGATAAAGAAGTTTCATTTCCTTCTTTCCAACAGAAAAAAAAAAGGTCTGTTTTTTAAACCTCCTGTATCTGAATGCCTTTGACCTCACCGTGTTCCACCACACACGCAGCCTTACGCCTCCCCCCCCCCCCCCCGTGCTTCCCCGGTGTCTCTGAGCCTGCGTGGGCCTCACCCAGACGTAATAACAGGTTCACCTCGCAGGTATGTGGCTTGCCGGGTTCAGCCTCGACCGCACGCTCCTTTTTTTTTATCATCGCAACCTCAAGGTGTTGCGGCCTCGGCAAGTCCCTTCATGTGGCAGCGGCGCAGGGGCGTGGGAACTTCCCCACCTCAACAGCACGTCTCCAGAAAGCTCAACGTTCAAAGTCAATATTCTCCACTGACTGATTGGCATTCCGGTCGTTCAACTCCGAAGTCGCTATTTCCCCGCATTTCTCCGACTTCCATTCCCACGGATTAATCTCCCGTGAAGATGCCACGTTGCTTTCAAGGAAGAAAAATCCACTTCCTCGACTGACCGTCATTTCTCAAAGAAAAACGACAGCCCTGGCTCATGATGTTAAAAGCTTACTCTGGTGAACTCCCAAAATTTGAAATATAAATTCTATGAACTTTATACATTTGAACTTGGTTGCATGGTTAAGTAAGTAAAAACAGATTAAAAATAATAATAATAATAATAATAATAACAACAATGTCCTCTCTGATCATTCAGCTATATCATTAACCTGGATTGCAGAGGTAATTATATACAGTGCAGGGATTACCTACGTGTATGTGAATGTGTGTGTGTGCGTGTGTGTGTGTGTGTGTGTGTGTACTTATATATCTATTTTCTTTCTTATATTTCTTATTTCTAATTATATCTATTTCTGGGAATGGACAATTTAATATTGTTTGTAAACACATACTGATAGTATGGACTATCACAGTATACAGTAGTGAATGATTCAAACATTTAAACCGTGGCATCATGTAGCTCTCATTTCCTCTTTTTCCAACCAGGCGTGAGACAATCTGGATTTCTGTGTGTGTGTGTGTGTGTGTGTGTGTCGGGGTGTAATTGCATATTTTCTGTTATTGTTTTGAAAATGGAGATGAAGATTAGTCAGTTGAGATAAGCCAGTTGGTTGGAACACCGGTATCGTCTGCGTCCGGGGTGCGGCGCTGGGAGTGCGCCTGCGGTCGACCTCGAGCTCCGTCCGCTCGCTCCGCTTTGGGTGACGGCGCCGCGGGAGTGGCTGCTCCGCTCGTTGGAGGTAAACGAAAGAGAGAGAGAGAGAGAGAAAGAAAAAAGACAGAGAGAGAGAGAGAGAGAGAGAGAGAGAGATCCGGCCCTGCCGCATGTCTCCGATTATGATGGCGTGACAGGAAAAAAAAATAAAAGGAAGTTCGGCCTCGTAACGCACCACACCTAGAGAGCAAGGAGGATGGCGTAACGCCGCGCTCCACTACAGAGACACGTGGATGTGAAGTCAATGGAGGAATAAAAGGAGACACACTTCCTGTCGTGTTGGCTCTGTTACTCTGTTTCCATTCACAATCCAAACAGTTTATACGAGCCTAAAGTACAGATTGTCCGCTTCGATTTGAGAGTATTTACATGAATATCGGTTTCATAATCTGTCCAAATACTTTTGTTACCTGAATAAAAAGGGGTCTATGGATCAAAAGGGTTGTTCTTTTTCAAAGCTATGAAACCAATATTCATGTGGAAAACTAAAAAAAAAAATGTCTCAAATCGAACCCGACAATCTATACTTTAAGCTCATATGAATTATTTGGTTGTTTATTTAAACATTTAGAATTCAGATCCAAAAACAACAGGAAATACGTCACCGCCCAAACTATTGATGGTCAGCAGTGTATGCAGTGCATAAAACTCCATGAAAAACTCAAATAAAGATAAAAACCAAACTAGACACCGCTTCAAGTAAAAATATACAATATATTTTCTGTAAAAACTTGTACATAATGTCTTGGACATTTCGTTTTTCATTTTACTATACATAAGGTAACAGGGGGACACTTTCATATCCTTCGTGGTTTTTCAGAAAATGCTTCCCAATATAACCATATTTTGTTTTATATATACTGTATGCGCACACACATACACACACACACACACACACCTTTACAAAAATACAAAACAACAAAAACAGCCCCTGGGAATGCACTTAAAGAGCCGTGTGACGAGATACAGACATCTTGTGTGTATATATATATATATATATAATAAAAAAAATATCCCTGAAAACGTCTCTGTGAGGTAAGAACACATTGGACACATTTCCTATTCAAAGTTCTCTCAGGCGTTAAAAAGCACTCAGATGGTTTTTGTTCTTCGGAGACGGGACCAGAAACGGAGAAGAGCAAATTCCACTCAAAGCTGTTAGCTGCGGACGGAAGACTAGAAGTTCATATGAGGGTTAAAATGTGTCCGTTCCTTTGCACACAGATGCAACTTAAAACCATTCCCTCCGTCAGTTCCTTCAGACCGTGATCTGGTCATTGGTAAGTTCGACGCATTTGACGTTTTTTTTTGTGTAAATCTACGGTAAAAGGCCACAGGAACAACGGGCGACACGAGCAGAACACACGAGCGACGTCCTCTCCCTTGGAACACAACCCCATGCAAACAACACCGTCATGATGGGAGGTATAGGAGCCGGGTTGAGATATGTTTCGTTTGTAGAAGGTAACCCCCCCCCCCCCCCCCAAAAAAAAATGTTCTCGCGTCAATGATTGAGAAGTGAGCAAACGTATCCCGTACGATGCACGTAACAAAACGCTTTCTTTGGACTTCCTATCCTTTCCGCAAAAAAAAGGAAGCGGCGAACAACCACTCAATCCGGGGGAATGAGACGATGGATCAAGGCTCCACTTCTTACTCTCGTAGCTTATTTCCCTCGGGCAAAGTACCGTCATAAACCCCCTCCCCTCCCCTCCCCGGAACACAATCCCCAAATCTCCCCTCAGTCTAACCGAGGCAAATACCTTATTCGCTTTACAGCCGGCGAATAACAGTTAACAGTCAAAAGCACAATCCTGAAGTCAAAGTAGAACACGTTACGAAATTTCCTGCGCGTCCGTTCCCTGTAATGTAAATGACTACACATCGCGGGGATTCAAACGTTATTATGATATATATATATTTTTTTTATAAATCACCCCTGATGTCAGCGCTTAAAGGCATTGGGAAATGGACCTGGTGTATGGCACGGTTCGCTCATAGGGGACGCAGCCTCCGCAGAGAGGACGGGAAACCCACACTACGTCGGTCCGTCCGTCGTCACGTGGACTCCAGCGTGTCCAGCTGGAAGACGTTGTGGTTGGTGGGCGTGGTGAAGAAGAGCTGCTCGTCGCCCGCCGGGCGGTTGTCGCAGGGGCTGTGGCGCCCCAGCGTCCGCTCAAAGTCCAGCAGCTGCCCCATGAAGTTGAAGTTGGGCGAAATGTTGGACTTCTTCCGCTTGACGAAGTCGTAGGCGTCGTTGAGCGACAGGTCGAGCCGCTGCATCAGGTAGGCCACGGTGACGGTGACGGAGCGGCTGATGCCGGCGAGGCAGTGCACCAGGACCCCGCACTGCTTGGACCGAGCCTCATCTGGGGGGGGGGGGGGGTCGGGGGTCAGTGGCCTCCGTCAGTGCGTTTGCATGCATTATAACACGCCGATCACAACACCTGAACCCCGATATCAACGATCGGCGAGTTGCGTCGCACGTATTTGACCCGTAAAGGAGATGTTTCTGGAGATAAACAACCAACGTTTTTGGACGGAGAGTGAGGCTCACAATGACGATCGCGTCAATAACCCGACTATTGAGCCTCATCAGGGTATTGCGTGTATGTAAATGCACTGCGTGATAAACTGGGTAAATACACCAAAATCCTGTGGATCACCCTTACTGTTTGAGGGCTATATTTAACGTCAGGTGTATTGGACATTCATCTTCCTGCCTCACTGTTTATTTCATGTTATTGTGTAGGCTTGTATCTATTTCATTTTTGGACATTACCTTTTATTTTTCAGGTCTTTTTCGTCTTTATCTTTTTTTTTTTTTTAATCCTTATTGTTTTTCTGTTTTTAGGTTATATCTGTTGTTTACCATTAAGTTTCGTGTGTATTGGCATACATCCATTTTCTAAACCTGCTTAACCATGTCAGGGTCGCGGTGGCAAAAGGGCAGCCCATATTGGAAGATTTATTTTTATTGCATACAGTTAAGTGTCGTGTTTATTGTACATTTTCAAAATGTTCCATGTGTTACCCCATTCGTTTTTTTCAGATTTGCATTGTATTGCTTTTTTTTTTATTGTATTGTATTTTGCTTGTGTTGGTGTGAGCTGTTGGGACACTGCTATTTCACCCCGGAGATTAATAAAGTATCTCTCTATAAACAACACCCGAACTGATGTTAAACCTAAGTTGAGTCACTAAATCGGTCTCCTCATCTTAACAATTAGGCGTCTGCTGTTGATGATGATGATACATTTGAGTGCCTACACACTCACAACGCATTTCCTACCCCCCCCCCCCCCCCCCCCCCCCCGAAACATGTCTCACAAGTGTAAAGCGGGCGACGCCCTTTCCTCCCCACAGCCAGGATGTGCAGGAGTCTTTAACTCGCGGCCCACAGCGGTGGTCAAACAGCCACCACAGAATTTGGCAGCTGTGCTTCCCCATTTTTCTGTTCGGTTGCTAAACCCTTTGAAAAAGTAAACATTAAAAAAAAAAATGGTTTCAGGACAATAAAATCCCCTTATACAAAAAGGAAAGAAAAAAAAAAGAAGAACCAAACTCAAAGGTTTTGGGCTTCAGGTGGAGTCTGCACAGACGAGACAACACTGAAAATGAAAGGTAGAATTCAGGCATATTGTCTTTCGTAAACAGTCTCTCTTTCGGTCTGGTTTCTAAAATAGAAACAAGCAGTTGCCTATTATACCAAACAAAGTGATCTTTATAAAAAAAAAAACATTTTAGACACGCTGTGGATGTTAAAGCCTCGGTGTTTACGCTGTGAATCCATTTGCCTCCGCTCGTTCCATACTCACCGATGAAGGAAATGGCTTCCGGGAAGAACTGCGACAGGTTCTGGCTCCAGTGGTCGGAGATGGGGATCTGTTTGTACCTGAAGCGCCCGTCGTGCTCGAACACGTTGGGCAGGTTGGGCGTGACGTTCAGGATGTACTTGATGTTGTGCTGGCCCAGCACGTCCAGGTTGGTGGAGTCCTTGGCGCAGCCCAGGTACAGGTAGGGCAGGATCTGGACGGGGAAGGCCGGCCGGGCGCCGGGCGCCGGGCTCTCGTCCGACTCGGTGGCGCTGCCCGGCTCGCGGTCCGACTCGCCGTCCGAGCAGTCCGAGCTGATCCGCAGGTTTCCCAGGCCCAGGACGGGGAGCGGCGGCGGCGGCGGCGGCGGGGAGGAGCCCGGGCGGGTGCCGTCCAGCGGGGTCTCGCAGTGCTCCGGGTACTGTGTCTGGAACTTCGCGAACCCCCCTGGAGGAGGAGGAACAACACAGCGTCAACACAGGGGAGGCAGACATGGAACCAGAGGGGCGTAGTTGAGGTCTATTTCAAATAAACAAGGCTCCGTTTTTACACTAGTGCTGGAAGAGTAACGAAGTACAAACACATTACTACCGTTTCCTACTCAAGTACATTCTGTTTCGGAGACTTTTACGCCACTACATCTCAAAGCAAATATCTATACTTTTCACTCCAATATATTTCTTACGTAGTTCAAAAAAATATAACCAGGAACTGGATCTATCAAACCGTTTATCAACCATTCATTAGGTCCATATCCCTGTACATCACTATTTGCGTAGATATTACATAAAATATATAACCTAATATAACATAGTCGAATACAGCCACTGCTGTATATGTGATACTACAATTACTTTTACTTTCAATACTTTACGCACATGTATGAGAGAGTACCGATAAAATGTGATTGCAGTAGAAACATCAACGTGATCCTTTCACTTTTCTAGTCATTTTGACTCGGGGTAGCGGTGCTTTTCTTGCAGTAACAGGTCCGTTTATAACAAAAAGTTGACGTCAGCCTCGTAAAGAGCTCGTTTGTTTGACACCGAAGTCGCCATTCATAAAAAAAAAAAAAACTTACTACCGGAGCAAAACACTGCGCCGCCATTTTGGAATGTTAATTGAGAATCTCGGTGACGACACCGAAAACAAACACCGCGAAACGTCCCCAGCCTCCGCACCCGAGCGCGGCGTGGGGAGAACCGGGACGGTCCCCGACCGAGCACCCCCTCCGCTTTTACCCTCCAGGTAGAACGCTTCGCAGCCGTCCTCCCAGAGCTTCGGCAGCAGCAGCGCCAGCACCGAGCCCGGGGTCCCGCCGCCTCCGTCCGGCGGCTGCGGCCACTCCGCGGTGCTCTCGTCGTACACCACCACGGTGTCCGAGCGGCAGCGCCTCGCGAACCGCTCCTTGTCCTCGAGGTTGGGGATGATGGCGCGGATCGGGATGTTGCCCTTGCGGAACCTGCGGAGCATCAGCCCCGGCACCGCCAGGTTGATGGCCGTCTCGATGTGGGAGGACTCGTACAGCTCGTGGGCTCTGCAGTCCAGCAGCAGCAGCGGCGGCGGCGGCGACTGCGGCGCGCTCCCCGCGGAGCCCAGCGCCGCTCGCAGCCACTCCACGCTCTTACCGGGCCTCACGGCAGCCATGTCGCCGCCGGGATCATGTTAAAAAAAAAAAAACCCACACACACACACACACACACACACAACGGCTCGGGTCGAAGGAAAGAAAAGACCCCGTTCCCCTCGGAGATCCATCAGTGCGGACTTGACAATCTACCGAGGGGTCCTCGGAACCTCCATTCATAAGGAGACGGATGGAGGTTGAACATCCGACAAGCCCTCCCTCACTCCACCGCATCACGGACGGACAGCGTGCAGCGCGTTCCCCGGTTCACCATTCCGATGCACGGGAGGTTTTTTTCCCCCCGTTTTTTTTTGGGGGGGGGGGGGGGGTGTGTGACATTACGGCGACTGCGGAGGGGGAGGAGTCTGCCGCCGTTGCTTTTAAGACGCGGTGGGGCGGAGCGAGGACGAACGGATCGTTTAGGACCGACGCCGCCTTGTCGAACGAATCACCTCACCTCGGCGTAAAGCGTTCAAGTCGGGAGCAATGAAAGCGCAATTCAAAATAATAATAAAAATGATGATGATAATAATAATAATGATAATAATAATAATAATAATAAAAAAAAAGTGAAGTCAAGTGGAATCAATGCACTTCGAATTTTAGAAATAAAGCAAAAGCAAGCATTTTTAAAATGCTTTTATTGTGTCTGTGATTACCTTTATCTAGTTGGTGATTTATTTATACTTAAATCCATGAGGCATAAACCTGCATACGAACGACCCAATAGTATTTAGAGGCGCCTTCCCCCCCGCTCGCCTGAAGGTGCACGACACTCAGTCCGAAATTCCAAATTAACGATGCCTCCAAAAAGAGTCGATCCGCCCAGGACCAAGGAATGGTAGGCTTCATTTGAGGAGGATGCTGCGCTCTGAGACGACCTGTTTATTAACAACAAAAAAAAAGAAGTGTTCAGTGCATCGATGAATGCAGGGTGACTTGATCTGTGTGTTGGGTCAGCGTGTTAGCTGTAATCCAAACACAAGCACCACCTATTATTATTATTATCATTATTATTATTATTATTATTATCATCATGCAAATTATATCTGCTTCCGATAAGATAAAATAAAATTAGATTTTATTAATAATCCCCGAGAGCAAGCAGCTAAAACAGTGAAGGTCAAGGAGATAAAAAATAAATAAAATGAACTAATAGGATAGCATATATATATATACACAGCTATCTACGAAGAGAACAGGGAAGATGATGGTTATAGCATGATGTTTACACTGTATATATATATATATATATATATATATTATGATTTGTATCAAATATCATGATATGGACTGGATGAGAGTTGTGCTCACATCAGTTTTTAAGGAAAGAAACTCTTGAGCCTCGAACAATACACCTCGCATGGACGAGTCTGAAGAACGTGATTCATACAAGAACATTATGAACATGTTTTAAAATGTAAAAATATTAAAAAAATAAATAAAAAATAAACAGGGATTTTAGCAACTCTACCATAAAAGTGAATTTCAAACGGTTGCACTTCGTTTTATTGTATTTCACAGTCAGGCAGCCGCACACAGCAACGGAATTAATAGAAAAATGGATAAATACTCTGAGTGAGTTATGGTCACCTGCTGCACTCAAGAGTAACACTAACAATCCAATAACGTGTAAATATATCAATTCTCTCCACAGAAAAAGGTAAAAGATATTTGCAAGAACCCGTGTTTGGAAAAAGCTCTCTCACGCGTGGTACAGGCCTGTATTGGAGGGGGGATCGGGCCACATCGACTCTTTTCTGCAAATGAAGAGTGTGTTTCATTTGATTAATTAGGTCCAAATAGGTTAAATCTAGTCCATATGATATACATCAGACTGGAGTGGGTTCTCCCTTGGATTTTGGATAATTGCATAAATAAACTCCGCGGCAAACAAAGGTTTATGATACTTCCGCGTTTCGTTCAGAAAGATAATCTTCACAGATGAACACCACTTCTATGATTTTTCAAATGCAATCGCCGCAAGTGAAAAGCCACTACGCGGGCTGAGTGGGAATGGTTTGCAAGAGCGTGATTATACGCACAACCAGAGGCTGTGACGGCGGACGAGCGAGTAAATGACTTTCCGTTGTGCGGCCTGATAAAGTTGGAAGTCTCCGGCGACCTCTGTGATCGCATCTCACCATTCGAAAACACTATTCAAGAACCCATGGCGTTTGAGACGAAAGAACCCGTGCAAAGGCTAATTGCCGTGTTTTTGGACTTTTTGGACTCGTTCCTGCAACACTACACTGTACCTGTCAGGTACCGCGTTCGTCGGTCGTGGGAAGAGTCGGGTGCTCAACGGTAAAACGCCCTCCTCTGGTTTGCGTGCGCGCCATCTGGTGCCTCGTTTTTAGAACTGCAGCACCGGCAGTGAGTCATCGAAGAAGGGGCGGTGTCAGCGCCACCCTTAGTTGGAACAAGGAAGCTCACAATGATCTGAGAGCGAGTCACACGAAGAGAAACAACTGGCGATGAATAAGGGTGACTCACACTTTACCAAAAACAAAACCAAAAACGAATGTTAATGAACTTCATATCTAAAGAACCTTGATTTTCAGTACCACCTTGATACAGTGGAGTTCACAATAGAAACTTTTTAATAATTGTGCACACAAAAAAAAAAACCCTCAGTATTTTAGACATTCTGCATGACAAACTCAAACAGACACCCCTTTCCAAGATAATAATTTGTGATATATAACATTTCAAATGCAGCGATACATCATTCACATCTGAAAAAAAACCCCAAACAATCAGTGTGAGGTAGGGATAATCAAACCAGATTTCTTTTTTTTTTTTTTTTTTAGCAGATATTATTATGCAGGCGCTGATATCCTGTGACTCAGGCCTTGGAAGTAGGACCTCTCCTTCTCGCCCATCAGCTGGAGGTGCAGAGGCTGCCGGCAGAACGTGCACTCGCCCGCGGGATGAGGCCGGAGCTGCAGACCCACCTCCTTCCAGGTCGTCAGCAGCCGCTCTGCGCAGGAGAAGAGGACGTCACACACCGGGCGACAAAACCATGGTCTTCACCAGCCACGGAGGACACGCTTAAGTAGTAATCCATAACATCATTTTGTAAAAGGAAAAAAGTCTGTATTTTATACTTTATTTAGCTGCAATTATGAGAAAGCGGCATCCACCTTCCCAAGGGAGACCCCATTGAAACGGCACAGAAAAGAACGTTGTTGGATATTGGGAAAGAAAAACATGCAGTTCCTATTGCATTTCTGCTACTTGTAGTGTAATCCACTCAACACAGACAACCTTATACTGTAGATTTCCACGTTCAGGCTACACTGTCTTAATACTGGCCAAGGAGAACCTTCAGACACCGTCGCTTTGACCCGACGCTCCCCTCCAGGAAAAACACACCGTACCGACAAAGTGTTGCATCATCTGGGGAGTGTGGTGCGGTGTGGGGGCAATGCGCAGCAGCTCCTCCCGCTTCGCCACCGTGGGGTGGTTGATGGCCTGGACGTAGATGTTGTAGCGGGACATCATGATGTCGCACACCTCGGTGTTCTTTTCTGCATCTGCAACCTGCCCGAGAAATACTTAGAAGGGACCGATTATGCTTTTCCTAATTTTCTGTCACATCTGTAATGTTGCAATGTCGGGTGTTCATATAAGATGTGGCCAAAGTGTCAAATGATGAGGTAAACTAATGACAAAGTAATCACTGTGAACAAAACTCTCAGGCTTGCGAACCCTCTGAACCGTTCTCAAGGGTTTTCTTCTACTTTCGTCACGAGCTGACGTCAGCTCATGACGGATTTCTTTATATGCTCATCCGCTCCATCCCTAAGTTTCTCAAAAAAAACAACAAAAAACAAAAAAAAAACCCAAAAAATAGTGTGTTTTTAGTGTAGATGTATCTATA
Source organism: Zeus faber (assembly GCF_960531495.2). Taxonomy (NCBI): domain Eukaryota; kingdom Metazoa; phylum Chordata; class Actinopteri; order Zeiformes; family Zeidae; genus Zeus; species Zeus faber. The sequence continues at coordinate 20,847,786 of NC_137194.1, read as the reverse complement.
AATTGTATTTTATTTTCAGACATGATCTAATATGAGTGAAGATTCAGCAACTGGATTGATTATTTCTCGCCTCATATTTGTTCAGAAACAGATTTTGATGGACTGATGAGGTGAAATCAAAATTTCACGGAGTACATACAATGAGACCCGGAAGCCACGCTCAAACTCGGGAGGGTGGCTCCTCCAACACAAAAAACATCCCGTTTTGGAAAAGGGGTGTATCGAGGCATGTTAGAATGGCTAGAATGCATAATCTGAGCGTTTTTTTCAGCAACAAACTCAGTGCTCAGAGACCTAGATTAACTTGTGTAAAAAGGAGCATAATAGGTCCCCTTTAGGGTTTTAATTATATCACCATTTCATAAAATATTTTGTGATTTAAAATGGTAATTCGTATGATTATTTGGTTAAATAAAAAAAAAATTGATATTCATCCCATATTCATTTAGATGGCCTTTTCCGAGAAACAGCCATTTCATGTCTTTGTGTTTTCAACTCATTGTTGGTGGCGGAGTCCGCTATTATTAGAGGCCCTATTGTTATTTTATTAATGTACACATTTAAATGACATATTGACATAATTTGCACTGAAATGTGGCGTTACGAAAGATCGTTTTCCTAGTGTTGGCGCCCCCTCCTTGGGGAGCCCTCGTCGAGCGCATTTCCTTGGGCCGCGGACACGATTACTCGCTGCGCCTTCCCCATCCCCCCGGGGCCTGGAGCGGTGGAGCTTGAGCGCATGCGATATACCCAAAAGATGGTTAACTATATCTGGGCAGCGACATTTAAAACGCTATTTGCTTATTGAAGAATGTGATGAACGGTTTCATATGGCTCTGATAATATGCACAATATTTTTTACAATACACGCAATCTTTTTTATGGTCGACCAATCTCAAGTGGGGGACTCACCCGCACAGGGATGATGTGACTCGGGCAGTGCACCACTGGTAGCCCAGAGTCCAGAAGCATCTGGCGCAGCAGCTGGACGCTCCTCTGGTGTTTCCTCCTGAGCACCCGGCCCTCCTCGCTTTTGAGTATCTGAATGGACGCCCTGGCTCCGGCCAGCAGCATGGGGGGCAGCGAGGTGGTGAAGATGAAGCCCGCGGCGTAGGAGCGCACGGTGTCCACCAGGGCGCTGGTGCTGGCGATGTAGCCGCCCATGCAGCCGAACGCCTTGCCTGGAGGTGACGCCCCAAAGTGATGGCGTAGAAGAGGGTATGTATGAAAGACAAGTGTCCTGTGACGGAGGTGTCATCATTTGTGATTCCCAACAGTTCTACTCCACCTAGTGTGCCAGAGATGATGTCCATCTTGTGCATGACTCCGTCCCTGTCGCCAATCCCTCCCCCTCTGGACCCATACAGGCCCACTGCATGCACTTCATCCACAAAGGTAACGGCACCAAACTCATGGGCGACGTCACACATTTCTTCTAGTGGGCACACGGCACCTGTGAAAGAAGCCCGCCATCCATTAGATGTAACCCTTTATCAGCAGTTTCCAACCTTTATTGAGCCACAGCCCACTTGAAAGCGGGCTGAACTGGGCTGCAAAGTGACCCCCAGGGCACGTTCATTTTAATTATCATCATTAATCATCATTAATACCATGGCGGGGTTTCATGCAGTACCCAAGCAAACCACTAGGTTCACAGGTTGATAATCGCTCCATTAGATCACTCTTTTTCTTCTTTTTCTTTCGGCTGCTCCCACATCTTCCACCCTTACGCCAACTGCCTGCATGTCAAAGCACTACAATGTCCAAAAAACGGGCGGAAAATACATTTCAGGGAGACAAAGGAGACTTTTAGGTGACGCTTTGAGGTGAACTAACCGTCCATGGAGTGGACCGTCTCAAAGGACACGATCTTTGGAGCGGAGCGGTCGGACTTCTCGAGCAGCTCTCGTAGGTGCCTGACGTCGTTGTGACGGAAGACAAACTTCTTCACTCCGCTGTTCCTGATGCCCTGGATCATCGAGGCGTGGTTCCCTGCGTCAGAGTAGATCTGGCAACCTAGGAGGAGAACACAGAACGCACAAAAGTCAATGTGCTTCTAAGCGTAAAAAAAAAATTCTGTGTTCCCATTCTCTTCATTAAATCTTTGTCTGGGACACTTTCCATGAACCATGGAAATCTCATGGAACTCCGTGAGATTGTTTAACTTTTGATTCTATTGGAATAGCTTTTGATCCCCTGGCCAGAATTCAGGCTACATAGCCGTTGTAGCCTATGGAGAAAATGGACGCAGCCCTGCATGTTATTGGGCTACATTCAAAGCAGCGAAGGTCAAAGGACAACTCTTGCTTTCAAGGACTTTCTGGACAATTTTGTCATATTCCATGACTTTTCCATGACTGGGAAACGACATAACATAATGACAGGTTTTCCAGGATGCGTGGGGACCTCGATTGCAATTCCATAGCATGCAGCTCATACATGCCCAGTATACTGTACCTGGTAGCATTTTTGCCAGAGTAAACAACGTGGAGTCATTGGCCACGAAACAGGAAGTGAAGAGCAGGGCAGCGTCCTTGCCATGGAGGTCGGCCAGCTCCTGTTCCAGGTCCACGTGGAATTTACTCGTCCCCGATATGTTCCGCGTGCCCCCGGCGCCCGCGCCATGCTCTTGCAACGTGTCCCTCGGGTGGGGGGAGAAAAAAAAAAAAAAAAAAAAAAAAAAAGAGGGCATCACTCTCATCCACACATTCCACAAACAAACACCATACCCCCTGGTTCTTCACACTGTTGCCACGGCGCTCACTTGATGGCCCGGATAACCCGGGTGTGGCGGCTCATGCCCAGGTAGTCGTTGCTGCACCACACGGAGACGTCCCTCTTCACACGCAGGGAGCCGGAGTAGTCGTCCGCCATGGGGAAGGAGTGTGCACACCTGTTCACCGTCTTGAATACCCGGTACGTGTGGTCCTTCTTCTTGCTGTCGATCTTGTTCTGGAAAAACTTGTCATACTTAAAGGAAGTACCTGATGGAAGGAAAAAAAGAAATTCTTATATTGGAGGTCGGTTATGGAGTCAAGTTGTAGTTGTTTGCTCTAAGTTGGTTACTGAGCAAAGTTTAAAAATGAGGGTCCTCATTTATCAATTGTTTTCAATCAATTTTTTGATTTGATTTTTTTTGATTTGTAACTATTTTTGAATCCCTCTCCATATTCTCTGTGAGAAATATCTTATATCAAATCATAATGACTTGTAAGACTGATTTTTCGGACAGATAATCTCTCTTTTATTCAATTAACCATTGCGGTCAAGTAATACAAATATTTTGTACAGGGCAGCTTATGAACTAAATTTATTCTTGAACTTATTTTCCACATAATTCATGACAGGTAAGTACAGTACAAGGACTTTCTTGGACTTCTCTATACAGGTAAGTATGACAGTAAGTAGAAAGTTTGTTGGGTTCATCAAAAACAGGTAATGCAGCAGGTACACCTGAAGGAGGGTGTTCAGCGGCAACCTGAGGGTTTTGTAACGCAAGAAATATTCACTCTGTGAACTCCTTAGAAGAACTACTAATTTTGAAAAAAAAGGAATGGAGTCTTAATAACACCGGACAAAACCTACATACATATACATTCAAATGTAACGCTATTTAATGAATTTGAAGCTCCAATACTTGTAATTTCTTTCATTTAACATTTTAAGGCTTTTGAAGATCTGCAGACACCCTGCAACATACAAGAAATGGATTCTCTTTGTATGTTGGTGGTCACTGAGGAGGTTTGAGCTGCAAAAGCACCGACCTTTAACTTGCGTAATCGACTCCGCGTATATTGACTCAACCGTGGGTCCGATTCAGTTGCTTACCTGATTGCGTTGAGTTGATCCTCTGGACGTCTTTCTGCAGCTCCAGGTCGGCCGCCCTCACGGTGCCGCTCCATAGCATCTCAGTGGCCAGAAAGGGGCACTTAGAGGCTGCCGCTCGGCGAGGAGGCACAGGACGGCGGTCAGGGGACAGGTCGAGAAGGTGCTCTGGATCTGCATAACAGTTGAAAATGCGCGTAAATTCCAGTTGAAGAGAGTTATTTAGCCAATATTGAAAATGACTAAATGACTGCAGTGTCATCCCCCTTCAGTCTGTGGTGCCAAATATGACCATTACTCCTCATTCCAACTGACCGTCCCTTGTTGGATCATCTTTTGACACATGGGCTGTAGAGGAGAGGAGCCTGGCCATGACAGGGCATTTAAGGGAGTATCTGACCAGCGATGATGTCCCGGCCAGCTGCAGTAATGTCCTGGGTAGGATCATTAGGAAGGGACAATGGCAGATGACGGTGTCCATATAAGATAATCTTGACCTGGACATGGGGATCAAATCAAGTGGCCTCGAGGAATGGGAAGGAGATATACATTTGCTTCTGGTTGCTCTTGACCAGAATCATACTTAAAGCTGTAGGCAGAGTGGCTGACATTAAAATCTAATCTTTACAAAAGTAATTTTATATATATTATGAATAAATCCAATGTTTCACTATTGTACTGAAATCAAGTTCTAATCTCAGACATATTTCAAATCTATCACAGCCGTCACCAACACCCCAAAAATCACCAAGATGTAAAATCAATATATATTTACCTGAACATATCCCACTTCACGTTAAACGGACAGATGAACGATGCCCTACGAAACATGACTCAATGAGCGCTGTACCAAATGGCTTTTGTGATGCTTCAGAGAGCACCCACCCACCCTGGTCTGCAGCTGCCCCTGACACTTGGGGGAAAAAAAAGGCTTTTGCAGATTCAAGGGTCTCTCTAAAGATCCAGGTCCACACTTCTCCACGGCACTGATTTCTCAGAGACAAATTGCCATTGGCTGCTATTCAGGTGAAAAAGATAAAAATGCTGCTATGCACTGTAACACTCACCCATCCCTCCAACCTTATGAAACCATAGGCTGGTTTTTGCATCACAGTTCATCTGTAGATCGACAGTGCGAAAGATGTTTGTACCATCACTTATTGTTATTGATTATTAACTTTTTCTTAATCAATTCTACTACTGTGTTTTCTTAGCTTTAAAAAGTCTTATTTGCATTTCATATATTAAATGTTAATATATCAAATTATTATTAACTCATTTGTGAAACAGTAGAACGTGGGGCAACTGCCCCCTCTCCAGAAATCTTCATCACCGTTAAAAAGGTATAGCAGGCAGCTTGGAGAAACATATGGCTCTGACACTTCAGTGCTTCAAAAGTAACCTTAAATTTATCTAACAATTTATTTAACACTAAAAAAAGCTTAATTTTACATTTAAACATGAAATATAAGTTAAAGCTTTCAGTATTTACCAAACGATCAATTGTATATTTAATACATTTATATGATGGACATAAGTAAATTAGACCATCCACCGGAAGCTAACAAACACGTGATTTCATTTGAAAAATAATTTAATAGACTTTTCTATTACTGTTATTCAAGCAACACATTCACGACTTTGGAACATCGATATATTGACAGCTGAGCAACTGCAATCACAACTTAGTTACACGACAAACTCCAGTGATGCAATACTGACTAATTCCACCAGGGGTCAGCATTGTACTCATATCCAGCCTCCGTAGCGCAGCTTGTTTGGTAGGTAGACACAAGAGAGGAACTCTGGGGCTATGGCTGAGAGGGACTGGATCTCAGCCTTGACCTTCTTCTGCTGCATCAGTTCCATCTATAACACGAGAAAACATGTCTCCCGAGTGGCTGGACGTAAGGATTACCAGGTGTCCCCCAACCTTCCAGCTATTTCACAACAGAGTGGGAATATGTGCATGCATCCTAGATGACGGCTCGATCTCTCATGCGTGGGCACACACAGACACAGACACACACACACACACACACACATTCCTCTGCAGTGTGTCACACCTGCAAGGCGCCCTGAATCTTTTACCAACTGAAATGCCTTTTCCTTGAAAAAAACAATCTGGGGGTGCAGGTGAGTGATGTAGGTTAACTTGAAGTTAAACACCTATCCGGTCAGTTTGGTCTCCTCGATGCTTGCATTTCACAAATTTCTCATCCTAAACATAGCTCTGTCTGTCCCTCCCAGAACCCGAGCTGTCACCTCGGCCTGCCACGCTGGTTGGCTAGACAGGTAGGGTCTCTTGAGGAGGCTGTTCAGCTTGCTCTCATCTCTCTTGGTGAGTGGGATCAAGGACTCCTCAGGAACCCTCAACCTGGAAACGTGGAAAATCATTTCATTGGCTGTCCAATGCCAGCGCTGGGTTGCAGGCAATTCTGGCGTCAGACTCCTTTGTCCTCCCATCAAAATGCAGGAAGTATAGTTTTAAGTTCTGGCCAGGCCAACGCCTGAGGTTTGATAATCAGGAAGGAAATCGTCCGAGCAGCGATCTTACATACTACAATTAAACTTTGCTTAAGTCAAAAGGTACGTCCGGGGCCAAGATTGCAGACGTATACTTAAAACTCAATATACTCTCTCAGCAGTGCTGCGAAGGGGGAAGAGAAGTGATGTTGACAGCAACTGAATCCAAAACAACCAATCTAAATGTCCCGAGAATATAATCCCAATTAGAGGCAGCAGAAGCAAGTAGGAAGTAGTGAGCGGTGAGTCCAAACCTCTGGATGTCAGAGGGGAGGAGGCCTAGCCACATAACACTGGGGACGGTCAGATTGTGGGCCTCAAATGACATGGACTGCGGAAAGAAAAGTGCACATACAGTACATCGGCACGCACGCACGCACGCACGCACGCACGCACGCACGCACGCACGCACGCACGCACGCACGCACGCACGCACGCACGCACGCACGCACGCACGCACGCACGCACGCACGCACGCACGCACGCACGCACACACACACACACACACACACACACACACACACACACACACACACACACACACACACACAATATGCATTCAAGATAGACAAAAATAGATATACAGGACAGTGGTTCTATATAGGGGATATCGCTGGCACATAAAAAGTTGGTAACACCGCATGAAACACTAGACACAGTAATGGCTGCCGCATTTTCCCGTTTACTGTTCGTGTCGTTTCAAATTTTCTAAACATGAGTGATTGGTCCCGTTTCCACTCGGAGGGGTACATAATTACGTATTGCTAACACGTCGACCCTGGTCAGGCTACGTTGGACGCTATACAGTACAGGAATAACGGCAAGCGGTGGGACTTACCACGGACCCGTACTTGTAGATGCACATGATCTCGATGCCTGGTCAAATCAAGAGAGAGAGAGAGAGACTCGGTACAATCAGCGCCGTCGCACCAGAGCAATTATCGTCAAAGACGCGTGACACAGCTCAGAAGGACGCATGTCTCGCTAAGCAACAGGGTAACATAGAGGTATGGAGATCGGAAAGAGAACGTGTACGGCGAATTTAGGAGAGAGAAGTGTACCGTGAGGGTCCGCATCCACCAGAGCAAAAATGGGGATGTGCAGTGTGTCCCAAAGCTTTCGCACCATCATCCTGCTGTTCACGTCTGGGACACCTTTACCCTGGAACGCACGCACGCACGCACACGCACACAGAGTCATTCACATTGAAACATAATCAGAATCTGAATTCTAAACACGGTAAAAGTTTACAGGACGCCCAAGGCCGACCCACTGTGATCATGATGCAGGGCGCGAGCTTGGTGCAGAAGTCGTCACCCAGCAGCCTCTGGAATGTTGCATCCTTCTCCACGATCATGATGAACTTTGCAGAAGACACAATATCTGCCGAGTGATAAGGTGGACGCTGCTTCCCCAAAGAGACACCGGATAAATTTGGACGTTTTAACACCAAGACTTGGAAAACCCCTCCGACCATTTGGCGCTTGAAAGGATACTTCTAATGCCGGCAATGTTTGAAGAAACGGCAACGGCCTGGGAGAAATAGATGTCAAGCCACAGTCAGGTTTGATTGTTTCCTCGTCAGTTTAAATAAAACAGATGAGATGAAACAGCAGGTTCCAGCCAAACTCAGAGGATTGATGATGTAACGACATAGTTTAGTCATTCTCTAGCACTTCATGTCCTTTTTTCCCGTCACTGGCCTATCAACACCCAAGCTGTTCCATCAAGAAAAATAGGTATTGCTATTGGCAGAAAGGGGTCAGATCAATTGGAAGTGGCCTTTAAAAGTCACACGAGTTCTGTAAATAAGGATGAACTAGGCTAGGACTTGGGTTCCAACCACCTTCATTGAATTCAGGCACATGAGGAATATGACGTGTTGACAGGTTCAGTTTTTGCTCATGTATTGGGATCCAACAGATGAAGAGGTGACCTGAAATGCAATATTAAAACTCGTGGTAATAATATATTTTTAAGGGGTACCACCACTGGCACCCGGAGGATAACAACCAATACATGAAAAATAAGAACATTCAAAAATACTTGAGTTTGGGAGGAGATAAGAAGCAACTTAATAAAGTTCCTGTAAATCACTGTTCTTTTGAAGTGAAGTGTAATCTGTAAAATGTCCCAAGCTCCAGGTGGTACGTACGGTCGAACCGGAGCGGCAGTCCACCCTGGTGCCGTCTTCTTCCAGGTAACACAGATCACCTGAGATAAAACCTTTGGAAGTGGCCAGCTGGAGACATGCACGCACGTACGCACACACACACACACACACACACACACACACACACACACACACACACACACACACACACACACACACACACACACACACACACACACACACACACACACACACACACACACACACACACACACACAAAATATGCGAATGTTTGAACTGTCTCTTTGAATCACAGTTATTTTCTAATGCATGCAAGACACAGGTGTTTCCCAAGATATGGAGAATGGAAAAATGCTGGTAATATAAAACACCCTAACAGATTTCATCTGGCGGAGCTGGGATTATCATAACACGCCATATCGGCCTTTTCGACAAGGTCTTAATGCCTTGGAGTGTTTCCACACACATGCACAGGGGCGGGGTGGCGTGCACGTACCACGTGCAGTTTCCTGCGAGGAACCTTGAGCATGCAGGAGATGTCGTCTATGGCGCTATCAACGTTTGCCTGAGAGCCAAACAGCTGGGGGTCGTTGTAATAGATGTCCCTGTTGAAAGAGCACAGACTCCACTTCCGTTTCTACCTGGAGTGCAAACCGTCCAAACCAGAAGGCTGGAGGTTTAGGAATGTGAATGAGTGGAGAGTAACCTTTTCGTAGCGTAGAAGTTGCCTCTGACAAGTCTGTAGATAAAGGAGAGAATCTTGAAGATATGGGCTATGGACAAATAAGAAAAACACAAAAAGGTATAAAATACGACTTCGTTTGATGTCTCTATCACCTTCACATGAGTTATTTGGGAAGGCAAAGAACAAAAGAAAACAAAGTCTTTTCTGTTTCCAATTTGAGAACAAAACAGTTTCTAAAATCTTCTTTCAGCATGGCAGGTTATAAATATTAACCCTGGATGAAGGGCGCAAAGTACTCGACAAAACTTTTTAAATATAGTAAAACATACTAAAATTGGACCTATAATGCTTTTCTTCATTTTCTGTGATATTTATAATGTTACAATGTCAGATGTTCATATTAGACGTGGCCAAAGTGTCAAATAACAAGGTAAACCAATGACAAAGTAATCGCTGTCAGCAAAACTCTCGGGCTTCTGACCGCTCTGAACGCTCTGTTTTCAACGTTTTTTTCTATTCTCAGCACGAGCTGACGTCAGCTGGTCAAAGATTTCTTTATGTCGTCATCTGCGTCATCCGATCCGCCTGTGCGTTTCTCCAAACAAAACCAATAAAAATTGTGTTTTCATTGTAGGTGTATTTCTTTTAATTTAATTTTCCGACTGTGGTGTGGAGATGGGATGGTTTGAGCAGCCACACCTGACCTGGATCTAGGTGATCGGGTTAGGGTGGCTGCGTACCTGTTGCCCATTGGTTGGGCTAACGAGCAACAGGTTGAAACCCCCATCTCACACTCACTCAGGATAGGAGCCCTGTCATGACATGTTCCATCTGCTAAAGGCTAGTTCCACCTAGCCTCCTCTCCACAATAAACTGATGTCTCCAACCCATTGTCGGCTGTGTCTTTGTGCCGGAGGGCCCTGAAAACCCCACTTGGGTGGCGTGTGGTAGGCGGAACTACGACACCGACGTTTATATGAAACAAAAAATCCCCATGAGTCCTGGCACGTCCCGGTGTATCCTTTGGCAACCGCACAGTCGGAACAAACTTTTAAATGAAGCCCTGATCGAATATGAGTGAAGATTCAGCAACTGGATTGCTTATTTCTCGCCTAAAATTTGTTCAGAAACAGATTTTGGTGGACTCATAGGGTGAAATCAGTGAAGGTTACGGAGTAAATTCAACGACACCCGGAAGCCAGGCTCAAACCCCGCTGGCTCACAGAACTTGTGGCTTTGGGAGGGTGGCTTCCGAAAACAGAACGTCAGGAACACAATGGACTCATGTTAGAATGGCTCTGATGCATAATCTGAGAGCAGGAACAACAAGAAAGCCACATAAAAAGCAATGTGGGGGCATTTGTATCCGTACACACTATGTCTGTTTCTCACCAAATTTGGTCACAGACATCCGACAGTCGCTGCGTACGACGGTGGCCGAGCTTTCCGCGCTCATTTGTAGTCCGACTGCGCTGTTAAAACTCAGGTGGGAAAGTCACAGATTACAGATCACATAAAACAGTTCAAGCAGTTAATTGTGTGGAACACCCCCCCCCCCACCCCACCTGTAAATCTTGAAGAAAATCCCTGAAGCCTGAGGGCCCCCCGACCACAGCGTTTCCCAAAACCTTTGGCTTTCAACCTCTCACAAAGCATGCGATTTAAGATGAATGCTGAGGTTCGATCTGAAGGACGCCCGCCCCCGATTCCTCTGATCCAAAGGTCTCAACACATTAAAGGCACCGAAAACCACTCGAGCGTGAGTTCTGCGTGAGCGCGGGTTGTCAGTGCGTCTTGATAACAGCTTGACATCGAAGTAAAATGACCTCAAATCCTGGATTTCAAGGAGGAAGGCTTGATTGCGGTCAGCGCTGACATGAAAAAAACACCCCTTTAAAAAAACAACAACACTCTAGCGGCGCGAGCGTTTCCTCGTTAAAAGAAAAAACATTATACAGCGCTTCCGTCATCGTGTGTGGCCTGACCTCCCACAAAAGCATTTCAATGAAAAAAATGTGCATTCTTTCTTTTTAAACACAACACGAACAGCGGGCGGCGTTTATCTTTTCGAACTCTTCCGATGCTTACAAAGTGCGGGGTCTAGGAAAGTGACTTGGAGGATTTCATCTACCTCACATTGGCCCAGCTCGATCTGTTGGGTATGAGCAGGACCGGAGCTTCATCTTTGGACAGACTGGTCACCATTCCAAGGATCACATTCTCAATTCTTGCCAGAACTTCTTGGCTAGGAACATGAAGGGGTCGGCAATTTATTAATAAATATTAAATACACATTTAATTTAGCACGCCAACCTGAAGTGGAAATCAGCGTGTTGTAGGGCTGGGCGATATATATCGATATAATTTCGATGATGCCGTATGAAACTTGATATCGCCTAGGACTTTGGTTATCCTCATATTGTGATATAGTCTAATGATGAATTCGAGGGGATGAATGCCACGCTGCTCTAATCAACACCTCTACCTGCTTGGTTTTAATATCCGTGAGGGCCGGGCAACATCAAAAAACTTTGGACGAATACCTCGCCATCCATAGATTGAAGATGTTTCGGGAATCCGGTGGGGGCACAGGCAGGTAAGATGGTCAGACAGAGACACACACACACACACACACACACACACACACACACACACACACACACACACGCAGTCAATCGGATCACATCTCGGACCCAGACTAACATCTCTTCTATTACCCTCGTCTTTGCCCTTGAGAAAGCACAATCTGTAACTTCATTCGTGTTATTGGTGAACGCGTACAGTGTAGGAGCTATGACAACGTATTAACGGGTTATGTTACGTCTGCATAGAGACTGATCCTTAATCTGCACATTTTTGTCCTGTGCTGTATTTCGGTACTTATTGGAAGTGTAGTTAGCTCGCTGTATAGTCATGTGCGGCCACACGTGGTGAGGGCAGAGGAGCGATCACAAGATATTTACTCCCGAGAAGCGATGTGAATATTTTGACCGAGCAGGTAGAGCCACTGAATGGAACATATTTGCATTACTTTACAGTCGCTGAGCCTTGAAGATGAAATTCAACTATATTACAACGAAAAAGCCCCAGACGGTAGCAAGTCAGTCTCATATCGCGATATCGATATTATAGGACATACGCGTATATCGCCCAGTCATAATATCCACATTACTAATTGTATTCGAATATTAATTTCGTGTAATGACCAATAATCACCATTTAACAACATCGCCATCATTATAGAAGTAGCAGTAGTAGTATATACTGCCGAACGAGTGGAACGAGCTAGCTTAACTTTTACTGCAAGCTAACATTCACACTTAGAGTAACTCATTTGTCATTTTCTTTAGGTGGTAAACGCCATGATTCAGATTTTACCTCTCGATTTCCTCTTCAACATTCTGGCCGTCAGTCATACATTTGGCATTTTCCAGCAATTCCACACGAAACTTTTCAATTTCGGCGAACTGCTCTGAACTGGACGCCATGCTGTCACTGGGTGTGGAACGGACTTTCTTTTTTATTTTTAATTGTTGTTGTTGTTGTTGTTGCTGTTATTATTATTATTATTATTATTATTATTATTATTATTATTATTATTATTATTATTATTATTATTATTGTTAATAATAATGTTATTATTATTATTATTATTATATACAAATTACACAACCAATGTCAGAGAAGATCAACAGCAAATAAAACAGCGAAACATAGCATTGTGGAAAAATACGTCATAGCATTACAATAATAATTAAATAGAGCATGAAAAAACACGAAATAAATTATCTCAATCATATTATAAAATGGGGAAAATTGAGTCAGAAATGTGATTGGCTATTAATGAAATTATATCATATAAAATAAATAAATTTGCTAAATATTCCAAAGGCTTATTGAATGTGTTGTTGATAGACCATGTCTTTTTTATATTTTCTAATTTTATAAACTGAATCCACAAAATGTTGACTTTTGTGCATGCGCAGTAAAGACACGCCTGTTCTTCTCTAGGTATTTACATTTATTTACAATAAGACAATGGAAATTATCTGTTGTTGGTGGCAATTAAATAAATTGCAGTTAGTGCAAACCACTGCGCATTGCATTTCATATCCTATATTATGAGATGGTCATATTTTCCCCCGCAAAATATGTCGTTTTGATTTAAACTACAATAAGCCGTATAATAACCCATCTGATGTAGCTTGTCTGTAACACACGTCAAATAAATAATAGAATAATAAATAATACAAAAATGAAATTACAAGATTATTCTAATTATGTATACTACTACTTGACTACTATATGCTATTATCGAACTAATACTACTTACTCTCAAAAATATCATCTGCCAATCTTGTCACTATGTTGTTGAAAAGCAGTTTAGAATCTATAACTCTTAAGGTCGCTCCGGGTCTCCATTGTCAAGAATTACTGACAGGCATGCTGTGTGTTTGCGGAGGCCCTGTGGTCTTTCTTTCACACTGAAGGCCTGTTGAGAGTGTGTGGGAGCCATAAGATCTAAAGAGTAGAGATCTGAGCCCCTCGTCTGACCCCGAATATTTCCTAATGTGCAGCTTTAGCAAAGGTCTCCATTTCCCATGAGTGGTTTGACAAGCCGCTTCCGTGGTAATGGCTCTTAATTGCTGAGTAATTGCTATCTCTGAGAAAAGTGAGGGGTGGGGGGGCGCCCCCTTTACCCGACCTGGAAGAAGAAGAAGAAAAAAAAAATCTGTGAAAGGCCACTAAATTGGAGGGGGGTGTCCTTTTCTTCCGTCCCGGAGAAGCCGGGACCCCCGCTGTTCTCTTGGCCAGAGAAAGATTTGTGTCGAGTGTGAGGCCCTAACCTGAGGAGACAGAGTGCAACGAGTCATGCGCTTGTCTCGGGATGAGTGTTTGTACTGGGCAGGGGGTGGCGTGGGGGGGTGGTGTAGAAAGGGTAGAAGGGTGCTGCAGGGTCAGAAGAAAGGGAAGAGGGAGGGAGGGGGAGGGGAGGGGGGCACTGCAGGTGAGGGGGATTAGCTGCAGCTAGAGGCCCTAAGAAACTAAATACAGATCTGTCAACCTAATCCTCACAAATAGAAAACAGAGCTTCCCTCCCTTCACAATCTACACAATCCAGCACCACCTCCTCCCTCTCCAGTGCCCCCCGCCCCTCCACCCCCACCTCCCTACCTCAGGCCCTCCTCCTCTGTTTCTCATCAGCTCCTAGCCCAGACCGGGCCAGAGCGGCCGGGCTGCCTCTTTTCTAATTGCCCCTCGGACCAGCATCCCTTTAAAAGAAGGTGACTGGATACCCAGAGTTCTCTCTGATTGACAGCTAAGTACGGCCTTGCGGAGTGACGAGAACAAGAGTCCAAGGGGACAAGGGCCTCCTATACTAAATGGGGTCCCCGCCTTTCGGCCGCGGAGCAGCCGGCGAGACCTTTATCAGGGCCCTCACACCTCAATAATGGACGCTGATGAGTGTGCGGCTGGGCGAGGAGGGCAGCTCGGCGTAAAAGCCTTGACTGTGTGCCGATGACAGAAGCGACGGAATGAGCGATTGATAACATCCTGTGGTCGATAAGGATAACTCTGCCGGGCATTATAGGAAACCTAAGTAACATGGTATCTCTGTGCTGTCAACAACCCCTGAACATAACTGATGAGGCTCTGGCCGTGCTGCCGAGAGCCATGAATCAGATCCGAGCTACTTGTTCCTCAGCGCCGTACTCTGCTGCAGACAGACACGAGGGGTGAGAGGAGATAGAGGAAACGGAGCCAAGTAGGCACTGAGTGACACAAAGGAGAAATGCAGGTGCAGACTCTCTAATGGGTCAGTGTGTTAGCGCAGTCGCTTGGACTTTGAGTTTGGATCAACATCACCTTATTCAGTGTTTATCGAAGAAATGGGACATGCAAGAGGTAACAGTTTCCAGTTGTGCTGTACCCCCTCCCTTCCCTTTTTACATCTCTGTCTCTGCCAGTCCCACAGCTGTGTTTCATATATTCATGAGGCCCCTGGAAGTGTCAGACACCAGAAGGGGAACATTTGCAATCGCTTAGCCCCATCTGGTCGGGCTGTTTTAACAGGCCGCTGGTTTGTGCAGTGCACACACTGGGACTGCCGAAAATGTAGACATGAGCGGATGGGACAACTAGACAGGGAGAGGAGGAACCTATGTGCCTCCACCCTCCCTGAACCTCAGCCCTGCAGAACTTCATCTGAGGGGTCGGTTTACATAATAAAAAAAGGTTTTGCTGTATCCTCAATGGGCACGCACACACACACACACACACACACACACACACACACACACACACACACACACACACACACACACACACACACACACTGCATCCACAAGTTCTCACAGGAGTACAGGCAACGGCAACACAACACATGGAATAAATATTATTCCAAGCCCTGTCCTAAACCACTGAGATGTCACAATGTCTCTTTGTCACCAGACAAAGAGTATACAAACTTTTACCATCTAAAAAAAGGAAGTTAAAGTGTGCGTTGGGGTGTGGTTGTGATTCTCTCTGGTGTTTTTGGGAATGCCAGTGTTTCCAGGGGTTGCTCTGTGTGGTCTTCTTTGGAGCTTGGTGTCGTGCTCCAACCTGCAGGAGTGGGGAAGCGTATGTTTGTACATGCAGGCTAAGATTAGAACGGAAGGTGTGTGTGTGTGTGTGTGTGTGTGTGTGTGTGTGTGTGTGTGTGTGTGTGTGTGTGTGTGTGTGTGTGTGTGTGTGTGTGTGTGTGTGTGTGTGTGTGTGTGTGTGTGTACGTGTGTTTGTGTGTGCGTGTGTGTGCGTGTCTGTGCACGTGTGTGTAGATTTCTCTGTGTATGTATACATGTTTCAAGTGTTCTGGGGGGAAAGAGGAGAGTTTAAACTAAATCCAATTTCTGAGGTAAATTTCCCTAAATAGTCACTGCAGAGTAAAGAAACAACAAATCACTCTAAGCCAAACATACCAGTACCTTTTTTTAAATGATTTGGGGTTTTGGGATGTAGGAATCTAGGAACACTTTTCTGGCCTGTGTAAACCCAGCACTGCAGCATACTGCATCTCTCTCTCATAAGCTTAGTTGTCCAGAGTGCTTATGGGGAAAACTCAAAGTGCGGTAACTGATGAAACTGTTATCTTTCCCGTCGTGGAAAATACGTGATAGTAAGTTGGCAGACTTGACAATATATCCTTTAATAACATTTACACGCATATTTTGTCTTGATATGACAGCTAAACCAAACTCAATGCCTTGGAGCATTAAAACACACCAAGGCTTGATTCCACTGCACTCCAACTGGCATCAGCGAGCACTTCAGACCCTTGACTACACCTGACATGGGCATGACGGGGATTCCCCCCGATTGTTAAAACGTTTTAAGTGCTCAGTGCCGAATGTGCGTGTGTTTTAGTCCCTGCTTATATGACCATATTTATGGGCTGGAGTGGTGATGTGTGTACACTGGCCAGAATGTTTTTGTGTAGATCATTGTAAGATAATGTGCATTATGTTAGTGATGTGTGTGCGCCTGAGAAGAAAAGAAAAGAAGGATAAGAGAGGTAGCATTTGAAGATGGCAGGTTCGGATACTGTTTGTTCTGCTTAAGTCCCCTTGGTCAAAGGCCCCTCAGTGCAGTTTACCCGGCCCGGCCTCAGCCGGTGTCCTTTGTTTACCGTGACTGTCACCAAGGCCATGGAGGCAGAAACAAAGGGGGGTCTGTTCCTATTGTCCTGCCCCTGAGCAGCAGCCCCTCTCTGGGTATGGACTGGACCCAGGCCTGGGGGCTGCTGGAGGACCAACGGGGGCTCGGCTCCCACATGTAAAATGGCTGAGAGAGAGAGAGAGAGAGAGAGAGAGAGAGAGAGAGAGAGAGAGAGAGAGAGAGAGAGAGAGAGAGAGAGAGAGAGAGAGAGAGAGAGAGAGAGAGGAAGAGAGGGGGAGAGAGAGAGGGAGAGAGAGAGAGAGAGAGGGATGTATAGTTATAACTGAAACCAAGTCCCTTTCATGTCCTCTGTTGGAAACTGCTGTAATGTAAACACCTGAGGCCATTAGCTGATTCTTGCTGAGGCACCGGATAACAATGTTTATATGTTACAGGCTACCGCTGAAAGGCCATTTAAAAGCAATAGAGTATCTGGGAGATATGCAGAACGAGCAGTTGCTGGCTTCGTAGACTTCCAGGCAAAACCGCATTCGATTGTCATCGCAAAAAAAAGGGAGTGCTGCTCCTTTGAAGACCAACCACATTAAATGGTGAGGGAGGTGAGTTGAACCTAAAAGACCCCCAAGACATGCCCCCCCCCCCCCCCCCCCACCACCCCCTCCCCAACCCCGCCCCACCACCCCAACGGGCAATTAGAGAGAAGAATATCAAACCCTCCAAGCTGCCGGTCTCACATTGCTGCCAATGTCTACTTTTATTTCCGTAAAAATGACCTGGCAAGCGGCACCCCTGAAACATGAATAACTAGAGAGACTTTTAAACCAGGTCCCTCTCTGATGGTGAACGGTTTTGTACACCCGCGCACGGGGTTCCCACTCTCAACACAAGGTAAAACTCTTCTCTTTTCCATCGCCAAATCCCGCAGTCCCACGTTGAAAACACTTACGAGGTACAAGGTAAATCATCTTCCTGGGCTAATTATCCTTCAAACAGAGACACACACATACTGTCTATAACCCCCCCAACCTCTTTTTTATTTTTTATTTTATTTATTTTATTTTTTACAAAACCATGATCCGCGAGCCAAGTTAAAATGAATCAAACTCCTCTGGACTTCTTCTTGTCCGGGACTGAATTGGTATCGGAACTCGAATTCCCAGAGTTTCCTGAACTTCCGTGACCTGTGGAAATCCCCCCACCCCCTCCGTCGGAAGTGAGGAGCTATGATAACTTCAGGTTATTAAAGATGTAAACAGGAGAAGGTCGTGATCCGAGTGGTCACCCCCACCACCCTCCTCGTCACATGCATGAGAGTTTCGGGAAGGTTCCATTAAAGTGTGGTGTTTAAGAGGTGGGGGTGGGAGGGGTGGGGGGGGGGGGGGTTGGAGGGATGGAGGGATGAAGCATCTGCCAAACATCTGCAAGCCTGCTCTCCGTCCGTGTGCCGCAGCCTTTTCTCTCTACGCGATGGCGTATAGATACTTTAATACCTTGCTGAGTTTAACTGGCAACTGACTGTACAGCCTCTCAGACACCAGGGTAAAGTGATTAACCGCTGACTGCAACGTCTTTCAAAAAAACGAGAGCAAACGCCATTGTTGCTGTGCACCTGCAGATCACAGGGAGGGTTTTTATAGCTGGGCCTGTTGTGTGTCTCAACCGCTCCCACAGTAGGCTATTGAAGTATTCACCCACACAGAAACAAATAATTGCCCTATGATTTGACTCCTTTAAACCAATAATTACCCTCTGATATGGACAGACTGTTATTTTCCGTAAGCACATGAACACTGCCCTATTGTCGACGCCTGCACATCTGTCATTTTTCAATCCAAAGAACGTTGGACAGCGCCGCACCTGTGCAACAGAGGGGATATAAAAAGTCAAAGTCAAAGTCAACTTTATTTAAAGTGCATTATCACCCAGGGGGACACTTCGCCAAATAGAATGAATAAAAAGATACATGTGCAATACATTATGCAAAAGCAGAGGTGTGCTTGTGCGTGTACATGATAACATTTACATGATTTAAATGTAATGTACGGACATGACACTCATACTGTACACGGCAGAGGCGCTCTAATCTTTTCGACGCTAAATGCTGTGATGTTGCTGTTATATTAGACCCAATCCCTACACCAAGAAGTGATAAAAACACACTTACACTATACACACTGCATGCTACTTTCACTATCATATTTCTCCTCCATGGCCCCCCTCTCAAATTCAAATTCAACGTGCTTGAAACTCACTTTCCAAATATCTCCAAAGCAAAACAAGCAACAAAATAAAGAGGGTAAAAAAAAAAAAAAAAAAAACATTCAAATTAGTAGAAACAAGTGAATTCATAGATAAACAAAGAAATACATAAAACAGGAAACAAATCTCTCCCCCTCCCCTCATCTCGCCATCTTCCCTCTCTCCACCCTCCTCTCCCCCTCTTTCTCTCCCCCTCTCTCTCCCCTCCCCTCCCTCTCTCCCTCCCTCTCTCTCCCCCCTCCCCTCTCTCTCTTTCTCTCGCCTCTCTCTCCCTCTCCCCCCTTTCTCTCCCCCCCCCCCCCTCTCTCTCTCTCTCTCTCTCTCTCTCCGCTCCTCCCAGTCCATGGCACCTCCTCATAACTACGTTTCGCTGCACAGTAAAACATTCCTCTCAGCCTCATGACACTCCACTTGGTGACAGTTAGTTGGAGGTGGTGGATGACCGCATGACTGGAATAAAACAGCACATCTATTTATCCATAAACAAGTAAAAAGCGACGCTAAAGTTAACTTGATGTTCCGTCTAGGTGTCACTTCCCTCGACATGAGGAGGGCGCATCACTGATCTCGGATACCGAACGACTACCTGTTGCTGAATTCCCAGATTCACTTTTTTTTTTCTGGCGGAGTTTAAATGGACTGTGCGCTCCGGCGATGGCACCGCTTTTGGATTTGCGCGCCGCTCCCGCTCTGCTCCTGGTGTGGACGCACTGCGCCGCGCTGGCGGCGGACAGCGTCTTCTCCAACCTCAGCCTGGAGAACGAGGTCCACTCCAGCTTCATCCACCGCCGGCTCAAGAGCCAGGAGCGCCGGGAGATGCAGCGGGAGATCCTGTCCATCCTGGGGCTGCCGCACCGGCCCCGGCCGCATCTGCACGGCAAGCACAACGCCGCCCCCATGTTCATGCTGGACCTGTACAACGCCATGTCCACGGAGGGCGACGAGGACAGATACTCGTACCCGTACAAGCCCGTGTTCACCACCACGCAGGGACCCCCGATGGCCAGCCTTCAGGACACCAACTTCCTGAACGATGCGGACATGGTGATGAGCTTTGTCAACCTGGGTAGGTCTTCACTTCACCCCACCCCCCTCCCCATCCGTCCAACGTACATAGGGGGTATTGTCCCCCAAACCCTTATGATAAAAGTTATTTGATGCTGAACTGCCCCGTGCATTGAGTTTTCACCATTTCACCGAGTCGAATGTGCATGTGTGCTCCCGGAAGGGCTGTTGTGCAGATAATACCACAGTGTCACATTGCAAACAGCTGTGCAGCCTGGTAGTGCTGAGGTGCTCAGGCTGCAGATGATGATGGTCCAGGCACCAGACCATGTCAACAACCGTGTTATCGAGGGAGTGCGTGAGTCAACAGAATATAGGTTCAAAGTGCACCGGGTCCCCCCTCCTGCGCTGGAAGCATTCGTTTACACTAGTCATTAAAATGTTTACACTGGTGAATCAAATGCAGTTTCTCGAAAACGCCTTGACTTTGCGATCGCGTTGCCCCTGATGAGCCAATACTTCAGATTCTAATGGTGTGCCCTGCTTATTTGAACAATTATTTCTTTATCTAATCAGTCTTACATTTTGAAATACCATTCCTTTTCTATGCTGATGGTGTGAGTCATCGGTGTAGTGGAGGGTATATACAGACGTACAGAATATTAACTACCTCTTTCTCTGACAGTCTACTCACTTACCTGCCTATCTACAGCATACTATCCATTGAGATACACAGAACGGTTTAACCCTCCTCTACCTCAATAATCCTCACCCTTCCTAACAGTATACCCATCCAACCCACGAACCACAGAGCCGGTTGCCGTGCCGAGAGTTGGAAGTGAAACATGTGGTGGAGTTATGGAAAGGTTGTTTGAAAAGACCGCGGTGAGTTAAGATATCACAGTCATTACTCACATACTACTCGGAACACACTGGAGTAGTTGTTTTTTGGAGTTGATCAACCCCTGTCAGAATTGGCTGCGATCGAGGCGATCAACGCACGGTGAATACATCCCGGACGGATTCATCCGGATCTCAGCTGAGAGTCGCACGTGCCGGAGCAGGGCAGCTCTGCGAGGGCAGCTGGGAGGCTCGGTCGAATCCTGGAAAGTTAATATCGTCGTCGGAGCGTCCTGGCAAGAGGGAGGGAGGTGGCACGGCTTCTTCCGCTGTCGCACTGTCATTACTGTCAGGGCTGCTGCATTGTGACTATTTTCGACAGGCTGTGACACAGATGGATCTGACCGCAGAGGGCTAGGGTTAGCGTTGGGGACCGCAGAGGCTCACAAAGTCACCCAAGCCCGGCAGCAGTAAAGTTGCAAAAAGAGGGAGCGTGTGACGGGCAGAGTTTCGACTTAATCCATTTTTTCCCTTGCCGAGTTGATGCTTAAAGTAGGGATGGATCAACATTGTTGTTGTTGTTGTTTTTTTCAGTATAATATCAAAACAAAAAAGGTTTACAGGATGGAAAGGTCTCGAATGTCATTTTGTGTCATTTGACAAGAAGTGCTGTCACTAAAACATTCCAAAGTTTAAGTTTGATGGTCGGTAACTTAGTTGGGGAGCTTGCATGAGTTCCCCCTCATGCGCACTCTCCTATTATCATATATCAAATTATCTGTACCACTCATTTGAATGTGAAGTGTGTTTTTTGTCTCTGTTTTATCTGTCATCTGGCCCATTAAGATCGTTTATACGGTTCATTGCTAATGTTCTCCTTGAGTCTCGTGATATCAGATGAGCCTCACTCGATTAAATACTGGAGATATTTTTTTGCAATTTATTGCCCTTTAGGGGAGGAGAGAAGCGGGGTGGGAAAACAAAAAAGGTACGGGAAGAGGAATGTGAAAGGGCAGAAAAAGGGCACAGAAATAAATGGCAAGTATGTGGCCGGTGTGTATTTGAGCTTTCGATGCGGAATATCACGATAAGAGAGTGTAAGATTTCAGAGGTAAGGTCTTTCAAAGCGCTACAGAGGCAATAAACAGAGCAGCCGCGAGTGAGAGTAGAGAGATAAGACCAAACAATATGATTAGCTTGAAGTGACCTATACTCCTGACCCACATCCCCAGAAGCACAGTACAAAAGGAGGAAAGCTTTCGGATGGATCGGGGCTTTGTCGCTGAAACGTTTCCCCCACTGTTCAGTCCACCTTCTGGATATTCCTTGGGAAAAGCTTGTTTTTCTGTCTCGGCTTCCCTCTCGCTGGACAAGCCTCTCTTTTCTTTGCAGAGATGAAGAACCTGTTTCAGCTCGGTGAACACCTTCATCATTGGAAGAACACATTCAAAACCGTGGAACTCTTTCCGACAGCTTGGAGGTCCTCCAATCAACCCTTTTCACACCAAGGACCCTGCATTTGACATGCATTAGGCTGCAGATCCCATTTGATACGATTTTTATCGTTGGACGTGATGGAGTCCAAACGTCCATACCTGTCCACACTATAGTTAGAGAGATGACAGTGAAACAAGGATCGAAACAGTCATTATTGTACGTCCTAACATCTTGTTAATTCAATAACACTGAAGTTCAACTATTAATCATTTTGCTGGGGACCCCACGTTGAGAACCACCGCTTTGATACGTAATTGATTGCCACTCGAGGGTTGGGTGGGTGTGGGCTCAGGGACGGACCCCGGGGCCGGGGACGTCGTCTCTCCGCCTGAGTCACCTCAGTTTAAAAAAGCCAGCTGTATAAATGGCTGACAGCATGCGCTCAGAATGCACCCCGCAACATGCAACATGGGTTTACACCACAGAGCTGGGCGTGTACCGGGCATGCCACGGCGACACACGCTACACCCACAAACTAACGCAACACATGCACGCACGCACGCACGCACGCAAACACGCGCGCGCGCCCACACGCACACAACACACACACACACACACACACACACACACACACACACACACACACACACACACACACACACATCAGGGATCAGGGTGGCATTCTGCCCCAAAATGTCAAGACTTGATGGTGGAAATGATGAGGGAGTGCAATGGGAGTGATGGAGATGACTACCTCTATCTGTCTGTCTGTCTGTCTGTCTGTCTGTCTGTCTGTCTGTCTGTCTGTCTCTCTGTCTGTCTGTCCACAGTTGGGGTATATATCACCCTGTCGGTCTATATCTATCTCATATTCCAGAAAACATTACACACACACACACATACCCACGCACACACAAAATCACAGGCTGACTCACGCTTGCTCACTCATTCTGCTGTTTTGATAATGATTTAATACAATCCCTCTGGCCTTGAAAAACATTAGCCCCCAAGCCACAGCAAATTAAAGTATTTCCTCTTCAACAAACCACGGCTTCTATGCATCTGGCCTTCTTGGGTGACCGTGTGGTTTTCTTTCGTTTACACATAGAATTACAACACACTCTTACAAACGATGACACTCTGCTCTTACTTAGGCAATCGACCAATCACCATTACTTTATCTCAAACTATGTGGTGACTGAGAGCTCTTCTATTTACATCCTGCATCTTAGTTAAACTGTAAGCAACCATTACCTGGCTGTGTGTGTGTGTGTGTGTGTGTGTGTGTGTGTGTGTGTGTGTGTGTGTGTGTGTGTGTGCGTGTGTGCGTGTGTGCGTGTGTGCGTGCGTGTGTGCGTGCGTGTGTGTGTGTGTGTGTGTGTGTGTGTGTGTGTGTGTGTGTGTGTGTGTGTGTGTGTGTGTGTGTGTGTGTGTGTGCGCGTTTCACACTCTCAAACCCCATTTGAGATGGTGCTTGTATATCTGCTCCTTAAATATGAGGTTATTGGCTGCATGTATTTGGTATTTAGTGTAGTAGGATAAGCCGTTGTTGATGGCTGCCTCGATAGTCTGTTATAAGCTATAAAATTAAATGACTCACTCGTGGGTAAATTTCAGACCATTTAAATTCTCGCGCTGCCAGGCAGTATTTTAATTGTTTAGTGTTCTGCCACTATTAATCCGCACCAGATGTGATACAGTTGACTAAATGAGAATCGGTGCCAAACAAATAAAAGATTTTTCAGGTTTTTGCTTCCTTTCTCCCCGGGTTTCCGTACAGGAATTGGACTCGCGACAAAACCATCTACACAATTTTCCAGAAGAATAGAGTCGCGCGGCCCTAAATTCCCGTTTTTGTTTATGTTTCTGTGTGTTATGAAGTGTGTGGAGACCACAGGAGGACCGAGCCACACGCTCAGATACCGACGCATTCAAACAGAGGCGTGCCACGATGTGTGGCAAACACATTTTCAATCACAACAACCTGTCACCATCGAGTCACATCATGGGGTTTTTTATGGGGGGGTGGGGGTGCCAGTGAGTCACCATAACTGCAGGTAACTACGGCCTCTGTAGCCATGGCGACCCCCACGAGGAGGGCACCACCTGGGCTCCCCCTCTCCACTGCCATCCCATGAGCCGTCTGTCTCATAGTGTGGTTCCTCTGCCTCTCCCTCTTTGTTCCGGGAGATAAATGGATGGAAAATGGAGTAAAAAAAAAAAAAAGACTGACTTTAAGTTGTATATATATATATATGTATATACATTGAATTGCAACGTTTTTGTTAGATTTTTACTTAAGTCGACTAGTTTCACATGAACGCCTCCACTCTTTAACGTGTATACACTACATGATGTGATGTTTTACAAACTCAGTATTGAGACTTCCGGCCACAACCAGTGTCTTAATCTTCCGACCACCTGATAATACCTCCTAATGCTCGTGTTTCATGAAGGAGACATTGTCACTCAATGATGAAGACAAAATCGAGACGTCTCTGTGACCTGAATGGGAAAAACCTCGAAACCAAAAACTTTGATAATCGACTGAAAAGAATGGTACAGAAGTTTGAGAAAAGTTGGCCAACGTTAGAATTTCAAGGCAGAAAGATACAGTTATGCATCGGTTTGGACTTCTTACTCTTCTTTTGTCAGCCTGACAGCACTGTGTCACCGACACACACACACACACACCGACACACACCGACACACACACACACACACACACACACACACACACACACACACAGAAACACAGACGCAGACACACACACACACACACACACACACACACACACACACACACACACACACACACACACACACACACACACACTCACTTCTTCGGTGTTGTTCTCAAACCTTTAAGGGGACCTATTATACTCCTTTTCAACAATTTAATATACTGTAGGTCTCTGAGGCCCCCAAAACATGTCTTTTGTGTTTTTTGTTTTGGTATTTTTTCCTTAAAATACCACTTAGATTATGCATTATAGCCATTCCAACATGCCTCTAAACGCCTCTTGTTCCCGACATACTCTTTCAGTGGGTTGCGCCTCCCTCTTGAGGCCCCTAGTTCTGTGTGCCAATGGGGTTTGAGCAGGAGTAGCAGTGTTCTGTTGTATGAAGTACGTCAACTTTCACTTATTTCACCTCAGCAGTCCCCCTAAATCTGCTTCTAAATAAATTTGAGGTGATAAATAAGCAGTCCGGTTGCTGAATCTTCACTCTAAATCGATCTACAAGGCCTAATTCAAAAGTGAGTTCTGACTTTCGCTGCCACTCTTGACCATGCTTCAAGCTTGTGGGGGACACCGCACAGGGCTTTGTTTTGTTTCATTCAATAAGTAAACTTTGTAAAATAAAATAAAATGAAATAAAATACTGATACAATAAAAACACACTGTTTTTATTGGTTTTGTTTGGGGAAATGCACAGATGACGCGGTGCAGTCTAACGATTACCTTTTTTTTTTTGAGAAAGAACCACACAGCAGAATTATTTTTAACTACTTACATTTCCCTCGTCTGCATTTTTGTCACAGACAGTTTGTATTAATTCCTCTTTCTTTTAAAAGATTGTTGGTGGTTGCTTGTCAGTGAAGCCAACAAAGCAGTTCCTGCCGGCGCTTGGAATTTCTCCAGCCGTGGGTGGAGTTACTCCGATGGGGGGCGGGTGGGGGCTGTTCTGATTCTACCGAGGCCCCACGTGACGTAGGAAGGGGTCGCACATCCGAACGGCTCGTTCAATCACATGTTTTATGAACTAGGCAGCTCACAAAAAAACTGACTGGGTTGTATTATTTCACAGTGTGTGTATGTGTTGGAGGACCCACACATATACGCACAAGCACTGAAAAAGTGTGTTTTTCATAATAACTCTCCTTTAACATTGTTAATAAAACTTTTATGAAAAGCTCTTCTATCTTGGACAGGCTTCACATCTCATATAGTCCTGAGTCCCCCTCCCCGCTCCCCCCTCTCCCCTGTATCGTGCCTTGCATTCCTCTCTTCAGTGGGCTGCCTGTGGGGCTGAGGTTAATACAGATGTTTCTCTCCGTCTCGGGGCCAAAGCAGCTGTGCATGGAAACTTTATCTGTATGTCGTCCAACGCTCCCCCCCCGCGCCTCCCCTCGGCCGCCGTCACCCTTGTTGTTTCATATCGAGGACCCGTCCCGCCCGCCTCTCCCTCCCCCCTCGGGTGTCCCTCAGAGGGGGGACCACCTAACACTCCTCTCCGAGACGGAGACATTTCCCCCGATGGTGTCGTGTGGTGTTTGGTCTCCGACCAGCCATGCTCCCTGACATATAACATTTCAACAACGTGTTCCACGCCCCCACCCCCCAGCTCCATACATACATGAGGTCCCTCTGTTTATTTTCGGGGGTTCGAAGGAAACCCAGATTTTTTTGACACCCCCCCTCACTAAATCTGGATCTGAGTATGACCATCGCTCCTTTGTGACTATTTCCCTCGCCACCTGTCTATCTACATCACAAGCACACATGCACGCACACACAGGCACAAGCACACACACACACACACACACACACACACACACACACACACACACACAACACACACACACACACACACACACACACACACACACACACCAAACCACACACTAAGAAACACCCATCCCTGTTTTTTAATTGACATTTCCATTCTGTTTCCCGTCCTTTCTTTCTCCCTTCCATTATTCTTGTTCTTTTTTCTGCCTGTCCTCCTCTTTCCTCACTCCCACTGACCTCACACACACACACACACACACACACACACACACACATCAAACACAACACATACACACACGCATGCGCACACGCACATACACACTCACACACACACACACCAGACCAGAAGCTGTACTTCTCAGTTTGACCCAAATGTGTGTGCATATGTGTGTGTGAATTGTGTGTGTGTGTGTGTGTGTGTGTGTGTGTGTGTGTGTGTGTGTGTGTGTGTGTGTGTGTGTGTGTGTGTGTGTGTGTGTGTGTGTGTGTGTGTGTGTGTGTGTGTGTGTGTGTGTGTGTGTGTGTCTTCGGGGTGGATTCGAGCACTAGTGTGTATTGAAGGCCAGTCATTCCTCTCCGCGTACAGCTTGACACTGTTAGTGTTACTCCTTCTGCTTCTCATTCATTCTCTTTATCTGTCCGCCGTGGTGGAAAGTAACAAAGTACTTTGCTACCGGACTTAAGTACATTCTTAAGTATCTGTATGAGTTTATTCAGTTTTGGATACTTTCGGCTTTTATTGTGCTATATTTTTTACCTCTGTCATCTGAAGAAAAAAGGTACAGTACTGTAGGGACTTCATGCCGTATTATCAGCTGTTAGATCAGGGCATCAAATACTTTTACTTTTAATAAAAGTACATTTAAGAACGAGATGATGTACTTAAATTTAAGTAGAAATGACAATGCGGTCCCTACTTTCACTTTTATGGAGTACATTTTCGTGTCACAGTATTTGTATTCTCACTAAGGTAAAAGGTCTGAGTACTTCTTCCGCCACTGTCCTACTCTTCAGGTGGACACACGCGCACACAAACACACCCACACAAGTGCACGCACGCACGCATGCACGCACACACACACACACACACACATGCACACAACAGGTATATACACTCGTCTACAACCCCCTCTTTCCAAGCCAAACACACACACGCAGATGGAGACACACTTTGTACAGAAGGAATGTTTCTGGAGCTAATTAGTGTCATTGGGTGCGTGTTTTATGGCCTGCGCTGGACAGGGAGTGAACTAAATCAAAGGAATGTACATAACAGCTAAAAGCGCTTTGTTGTTACTGTAACAGCTCCCACTTAACAGGTATCCATACCTTCCTCTCTCGGCCCTTTTACAGGTTTGCCCTTCACCATTCATCAGTAATACAGAGCGGACTGAAAATCAAAATGCTATATTTGATTCCTTTGAAACATTTTTTTTAGGGGGGGGGGATTCTAAGGTGCCCAGTCTAGCCTCTCGAGATAATATCTTGCCTTTTCCATCATTTTTCGGGGGTCTCTGAGATTCACCTGCTGCAGCCAGTGGTCCAGAATGACATCTGGATGCACATAGCTGAGTCTCCCAGCCCTGGCCGAGGCTGATCGCTCGCTTTGAGGGATGATGAAACGCACTACGGGTGGGACTTGACAATGTGGCGAGTTGTCAAAAGACCCAGATGTAGAGAGCCGCAGGCGTTCTTGCTCTCCCGAAATGATGGACGGAGCTCATTTTGTGCCAGGAATGCGGGGCTAGTATTACTTTGTTTTAATCATTTCTCTCCTCAACTCGCTCTTTACTCCCGCTCTCTCTCTCTCTCTGTCTACCCTTTGCAACTTGGCTTTCGCCGTTACAGAGAACCGACACAGTTTGCCCTCAGGATCGCATCTGAACCGTAAGATGGAGGAAGGTGCGGAGAGTTTAATCTGGAGGGAGAGCGGGAGAAATGTCTCTCTCGGCGGAGGGGAATGAAATCGCACTCCGAAATGAGCGAAGTCTAAGACATTGGGAGTGACCGAGCCACTTCCCTTTCATCTGGGTTACCCTGGCCTCGCCTTATCAACGACTTGCAGTGAGCTCCGAGACTCCCCCGCTTCGCAATGACGCCGGAGCGAAGGGGGCAGAGAGTCGAAGGTTCACACGTTGGCGATAGCATCGACAAAAAAAGGAGGAAAGAAGAGGTAGAGCTGAGGAGGAAGAGAAGGAGGGAATTGGGAGATTAGAGGAGAGTCAACAGTCGGAGAGGAGAAGGCAGCAGAGGAGCCGAGAGAAGAGGAGGGCAGAGGAGGTACGACGGGTTGAGAGGAAAAGCGAAAATATGGGATATGGGAAGTCAAGGTGCATGCCGGGAGGAGAGATTAGATGTGGGGAAAGAGAAGGGATGTGAAGCATTCCATCACATAAACACTGCAGTATAATACCAACATACTCTTTTTTTATTTATTTTATTTTTTTTAAGTCTTGCGTTGTTTCCTGCTCATTGTGGGAACATCATGTGCTCGCATTTGGGTCAGAGGAGTTGGGACTGCTTGGATGCAATAAAACCCTATTTTAGAGCCACCTACCCTGCCCAGTCGCCAGCTGCACTGTGTGATGTGTGTTCGTTGTTCTTGTGGAAGATTGCATTAGTGGAAGCCTGTAATGCTGACCAGATTGGTTGCCCCAGCTGAAAGTGCCAAAAAAAAAAGGCTTTAAAAACCAAGCAACAACTGTATGCAATTAATTTTTGTGATGGAAGTGATAAAATTTCGTGTCTATGCAGTATGAAAACTGAATGTGGCAGGTTGGGATTTGTTTAGGCACGGGTGCGGATGTGGTGCCTCGTGTTTACTTCTCAGATATTTTGTTTATTTTAAAATGGAATAGGCTGTAATTAAACTAAATAAACAACATGCTCATAAAAGGAGCGTGCCAAGGTTCCCGTCATGTGAGCATAAAATGCCACCCTGGAGAGAAACTGGGGGAAATAATGAAAGTGTTTACCTAGACACTGAGAAATGTCCCGTATTGTGTGTGTGCTTGTGTGTGCATTTGTGGGTTCCTTGTGTGTGTGTGTGTGTGTGTGTGTGTGTGTGTGTGTGTGTGTGTGTGTGTGTGTGTGTGTGTGTGTGTGTGTGTTGTGTGTGTGTGTGTTTGTGCCAATGTGCCTATTCTATGTGAATTCTCCTGAGGTCTGTAATGAAAGGCAGCTTGGCCGGTTGAGGAGGGTGTGGTCGCCGTGGCCGCAAAATTAAAGAACATAAAACAGAAGTGGAAGAAGGAAGGAAAAGAGAGGGGGAATCAGAATGACCATGGTTCCATGTCTCCTGCAGTTTTTGTTCTCCCCCGCTGAAGAGGAAATGCAGACTGCAGGGGGACGACGGATCCCATGGTCCGCCGACTGCCTTCCCCTTTAAACGAAGAGGATTCTGCTCTCTTTCCCTGCGAAACGAAGAGGGAGGAATGCGAGGATGCAGTGTCCGCCATAACTCCATTTATCGCTAATTGCATGATCTTCAGTCATTGCGGCCGAAGCTCTCCGTCGTCCGCACAACGTCGGTTTGTCTCCGTCCGGGGGCCTCGTCAATGGAAGGTGGCGCGGGGCCGAGAGGGCTTAACTTAGGTCAGGAGCATTCCTCCCGAGTCCTAAGCCGCTACATATCCAGTATAACTCTGCGGTCTGAAGGGGAAGTGCCCCTCCATAATGCCCAGCGAAGCGTGAGGTGGAACCCAGCACTAAAGTTTATGGGCGCAGAGGGCAGCCATCTCCCCGCCGGCCGCAGTCTGTCAGTCCGGAGAGAGAGGTCACAGCCGCCCGTATATAGTTACCAACTGTGATGCTCTCAAAATTGGCTCATCGGCCCGCTTGCAGGAGGACGCTTTGCTGTTTAGTTATAAGGATGAGTCTTGTGCAGGCTCAAGTACTTATGCACTCATTTTTCTATTCACCCACGCACACACACACATACACACACACACACACAGACACACACACACACACACGCACACACACACACACACACACACACACACACACACACACACACACACACAGACACACACACACACACGCCCTCCAGTGAGTTAATGATCGTTAAGAGTGGCTAAGTTAAAGCGTGAAATTCCGTTGACCCTTTTCCCAGAGAGCCGTGCGGCAGTATAAATACATCACACATGCATGATGTCATCAGTCGTCGCCAGTGGGCAGGATGTTTGCTAACGTGGTAATCGCTCTACTGTGGCCAGTCACCCGTTACCCAGGAGATCAAACCCCGCTTTCCTCTTTATAGGATAAACATCTTGAGCAATCTACCCACTTTTTTTTTTTAGTCCATCTTTCTTCCTCCCTCCCTCTCTCCCTTTCTCTCGCTCTTCAGCTTATGGAAACTCTGACCTGCTCGTTTCCAGTACCATATTAAAAACATTGTCAGAGTGAAAGTGAGGGAAAGAATGACAGATTGAGAAGAGTGATTTCCACGACGCTACGCCATGTTATAATAACCCTTCATGAACCCTTCATGTAAACCCCCCCTTCCCCCGACAATGGATGAATTTGCCTCCCTGCAGTGCCCCCTGGAGGACCGGCTGCCTCGCTTTCGGGTACCGGGGACTCTGGGTAGAGGAAGGGAAGGAGCTCTGTAGGGGGTGAGGGTGAGGAGTGGATTGGGGGTGACATGCTTACCTCACGGAAGCATACTGATAGTGGTGTTGTAGTGGTGTGTGTAAAATCCAAGGCAAAGGTCCAAGAGAAGTGAAGGGGTTGAGGAGGGTGGGGTGGGTGAGGGCCTTGAAAGCCCCCCCACCACCCCCCGTCGAGTGGCGGAAGCGAGCAGGCAGAACTGAGGGGTGTGAGGGTGCCGAACAGACACTTGAGCTAATGTGAGCCGTCAGATCTGTCTAGCGCCGCTCCAGAGCCTGAGGTGGCGGAGAAGTGTGTGAGGGCCAAGGGCCCAGCGAGCAGGGAGGCCGGGGGCGAGAACGGGGGCGGGGACGGGGGAGGCAGTTAACAGGGGTAAAGGATAAGAGAGAAGGGTGATAAGAGAGAACGGATACAGACTTAACCCCAATCTGTTGAGATTGTATCTGTTGTCTGAAAATGGATCTCCGGAGGTCAAAGTGCAATGTTGCTGATTGCTCAATTGGATCATTGCATCTTTCAAATCCAATCTGAGATCAGGAATGAGTGTGGGAAGAGGAACAATGTTCTTCAATAACGTCAATATTGGGAAACCAAGTCCCAAGTCTCTTCCATTTCTCCATCAAATGCTGCAAAGTTTAAACAAAGTGGACTGTCCCGCTAGAACTTGCCAAAAAGCATATTTAATAGAGACACTCTATCCCACATACCCCAAATTATATGTGGCATATTGTAAAATACAAGCTCTTAGGTTTGACCGATCACCATTATACCGTACTGTCCCTAAACTATTCTGCACTCCCACCTTCCTCAAGCCTCAAGAATGTTATCTGTCTATTACTGACAAGGGGTCATGGAGAAACATAGAACGGAAGGAAGATGGCAGCGCAATATTCATAGTAACCTTCTGGTCTCCAGCTCCACGGTGGGATCGTGGGCGAGCTAAGTCCTCATCATGGCTGCCTCTCTGTTGTGGTGCGTGGCCGAGCATGTGTGTGGCCCATGCAAGTTAAATGATGTGGCCTGATGCATCAGATGTCATCGACTGGCTGATAAAAGCAGTAACATTAAGCCTGTGTGTGTGTATGTATGTATGTGTGTGTGTGTGTGTGTGTGTGTGTGTGTGTGTTTGTGTGTGTGTGTGTGTGTGTGTGTGTGTGTGTGTGTGTGTGTGTGTGTATGTGTGTGTGTGTGTGTGTGTGTGTGAGTGTGTGTCTGTGTGTATGTTCTGTTGCATCTCTAATTATGGATTCGAAAAAAACAAACCATAATGATTGTGTAAATGTGGAATGACGCACATTGTGATTTGTATGTGTGTTTGCACGTATGTTTGTGTGTGACTGTGTGTGTGTGTTTGTGTGTGTGTTCACTGTTAGATATGGTACTCCGGCTGAAGGCTGAAAGAGATGAAGGGATCATCTGGCCCTAAATGTGTGTGTGTGTTGTGAGCATGTGTGTTTGTGACACAGGTGGGGCGATGGCTACTCACTTCCTCCCAGAGGAAGTCATAAATGCGACCGCTCGGCTATAAATGCTCCTCTGTCCTGTGTTTAATGGCTGCCATACAACTATTATGGCTTCAGAGGAGAAAAAAAAAATACAAAGAGTAGAAACATCTGAGAATGTGGCATAGAGAAATGTGAAAACCAGGGTGGTGAACTGCTCCAGGAGACAAGGGGACAGGTCAGACTCCGTGCACCTGCACTCGTGGAGGGAGGGGTGGAGTAACGTGGAGGAAAGTAGGGACAGAGGAAATGGGTAAAGTGTAGCCTCACAGTCAGGCATGCGTTGTCCTAGTTGCACTGGATTGCCTGAACTCAATATTTCTGCTTGTGGTCTTTGCCCATGTTGCCCAATCTTCAGTAATGGTTGCATTAGGAGGAAACAGAGGTGTGTGTGTATGTGTGTATGTGTAAGAGTTTGTGTGCGTGCGTGTATTGTTATTATTTTTTAGTTAACTTGAATAATGGTTGGCTTACTACTTGAAGGATACGCATATCGATATCAACATTAAGGTGTCAAGCTGTCTGCCGAAGTACGTGGAAAGGGTTGGACTTTACCATGGTATTGGGAACTCTGCAATTTCAATGGTGGTTGGTTTTCAAGCCTCAAATCTCTGATATTGTGACCTCCCTACCTACAAATAAAATATAATTTTTTCTTTATTTTAGTTGGAAAAATAATTTGGTGTCACTTCTGGTGTCACTTCCTTCAGAAGTGAGGGGTGGAGTAGGGTTGAATGTAGGGCAGAGGGAGCACCTGTGGACTGAATGGCACCGGGCCGACGCACTGACATTAGCACCACGGAGAAAAGCAAAGGTTTTCTGCAGGTGGAGCAGTTATGGCTCCCATGGGCTTTGGGCACAGCAGCAGAATAGCGGCCTCAGTGTAACCTTTTAATGGGCAACTCGGCAGGGCGGGGGCACCGTGAAAGCCCTCATTGACGGAACGGGCACAGGTGTGGATGGGGTAAAAGGGGGGGCAGCTGGAAGTAAATGCCCCACTTTCCTCTTAAGCGAGCAGTGTACGTACAGTGCAGTGATATACGGACGCATCCCTTTGGGAACGCTAAGACAATGCGATCTAATGAGCATCAGAGCGCGTTGTAGCTGTCCCTTATCAGAGGGTAATTAGATCCTTTCTTTTACCCCCGAGCAATCAACTCACAGTGCTGCCTTTGTATATTGCCCTTTTAGTGATTGGATTTAATAGGGAAATCAACAAAAGGAGATGTCGAGGGGGGAGAGAGAAAGGATTTCCATTGAAGAAGAAAGGGGGAAATAGACTAGAGGAAAAAATGAAGCAGGTGGAATAAGGGGAACGGAGGGAATAGAACATACGATACACCAGCGGAACATGGTGACATCTGCAGGAGTACAGCTTGTACAGAGCAAGAGAAAGCTTCATTTCAAATGCATCGTAAAGCTGCCTGTTTGTTAAGGTGACACCTTGAAAGAGAGTGAGAGCGGAGTCTCGTACGAGACTCAGAACCTACACCCACAACAGAGCTGATGGATTTCTGCTCTGAAGTCGAGCAGTGATAGATGTCACGCCGACGGAGATTAATGGAAGGGGTGGGTGAGGAAGGGCTTCCTTCTGCTGCTCCGCCCTGGCCTCAGCTTGATGTGGTTTTGGATTTGATAGAGTCTCTGCGACTGGGTGCGGAAGTCAAGACGAATTCAAAGATGGAAATTTTTTTTTTCCATTTTTGAACTGCTCCGACTTTCACACGGCGCAAGGCCTGGATGGAGGATGTGTGATGGTGGAGAAGGAGAAGGATGGGCAGCGTTGGGATGGGCTGTGAGCAGGTGCCACCAGAACTACACAAAAAAAACCTGAAAAAGGTTTAAGTTTAATGTATGATCTTGTCATAATTCTTGCAGGTCCACGAGTGACTCGGTGTCCGCGTGGGTTTGCATGTGTCTAGTGGTGCATACGGTGGTGTTTGGTCTGGGGTCTGTCATGCTGCGGCGAGACAGGCGCTCTGCCCGGCTGAGGTAGAGCGAGGAGATGATGAGAGACAAAGCGCTGACCCAGAGGACTTCCTGCCGGGACGCCATAGGACCAAGGTCAGGGGGTGGGGAGGCACCTCTGGGGCCGACCGGAGGGGGTACCAGGGTCAGGGTCCGGGATGAGGCAGTGACAAGGTATGGGGTACGGCAAACATGGAGCCCCCCCCCGGATCATGAGAACCAGATGGGGGCAAAGGAGATGACTCTCTTGGGCCGAGAGAGGAAGTGAGGGAGAGCGAGGGGGCTCGTAAGCTGTCATCTGTCATGTCGCGGCGGCCGGCGTCTCTCCATCACGGCTTTGAAATCGTTCCGTGCAGGTCTTCGTATATTTTATTGATGGATGTTTCAATTATAGGGCGACACAAGTACCGCACACCCCGCAAGACACGTCTGCCCTTTCCCAACAGTTCCGATCAAACTGACTGAGAGGGGCATGTTGTGAGGGAGTTATGTGACACCATGATGAAATGATGAAAAGATGATTTTTTTTGGGGGGGGCGGGATTTTGTTTTTACTTTATTTTTGCAGTGGAGCACGACAAGGAGTTCCTGCCCGTGCGGCGGCACCACAAAGAGTTCCGATTTGACCTGTCGCGGATCCCCGAGGGGGAGGCGGTCACGGCTGCGGAGTTCCGCATTTACAAAGACTTCATCCACGAGCGCTACGACAACGAGACCTTCCGCGTCAGCGTCTACCAGGTGCTGGAGGAGCACTCGGACAGGTCGGTCTCTTTGCCCCGTGTTTACATTTCTTTTCTCTTTGCAGGTCTGCGTAGATCCGCAGTCGAGGTTTCTGGATGCCTCTCGTTTTCCGAGCAGGACCTTGCCCTCCGTTCCCCCCTCGGGGCTAATCCGAGCCGTCCGGAAAGCGCATGTAACCCACACTGGCGAGGGGGGCTCCGGAGCGGGTCACGTCCTGTTCTCCCCAAACCCATTCTAAAGGTTTCTAATGTTCAGAAGAAACAACACGGCCATTTATTCCGCTGCCAGAGAGCGGCTGGGCTGCATGAATGAGCCGGAGCGGTGTGATACACTATCTCCCCTGTCGGAAAACACGCCGGCGACACAGGGAACAGCCAGAGCAACACAAGGCGTTTTTCAAGTCTCCGAGACGGAGCGCAGAGCGCCAAACAAAGATGTTGTTTGTGAATGTCGAAACTTTTACACTTTTCGCACTTTTTTTTTTCCCTCCAGTCGACAACACATTTTGATTAACCCCTCTATCGATCTCTCTCTCTCTCCCCCTCGCTCTCGTCCAATCTCTCTGACTGTTTGGCTGTCTCACAAAATTCCTGCCAGTGATGGACTGTGTGTATTGTATGAAAGGACCGGTCGTTTATAAAGGCATTATAGTCAATTAAGGAAATGAAGTGTTCCCCTGGGCCTCACCATCTGGAGCCCTCTCCCCTCCCTCTATACCTCTATCACTCACTTTCTTTCTTTCTTTCTTTCTTTCTTTCTTTCTTTCTTTCTTTCTATATGATGTATAAACTCACAGAGCTTTTTTCACACGCACAATTTCACTTTATCTTTCTTCGGGGAGCGTCTAATCGTGTTTACGTGCACTCAATTGTCTGTGCGTGTGTTTGCGCTTGTTTGTTTACTTATTTTTCTTCCTGTGTACTTGCCAGGGAGTCGGAGCTGTTTCTTCTGGACTCGCGGGTGATATGGGCGGCCGAGGAGGGCTGGCTGGTGTTCGACGTCACCGCCACCAGTAACCACTGGGTCCTGAATCCCGTCAGGAACCTGGGGCTGCAGCTAGCGCTGGAGAGCACCAGCGGTGAGGAGCCTGCAGACGCGCCTCACATCCGGAATGCGCTCCATACGCGATCATTTTTAAGGAACAACTATCAATTCTGGTGGAGTTTAAAAGCGGGACTTCTCAGTTTGGAGGCTGACCTCCCTACCAAGGACAAACTCCCCCCATTAAACCTCGCTTGAGTGCCCTTTGCAGCGAGGACATAGAGAATTTCTAATAAATCATGTAGTTCCATTGAGGCTATCATAAGGAACTCATTATTAAACATACATAGAAGGTGCAGTGGGGAAAAACCTGGGCAGCATGGGACCTCGCTCCAAAACCTGGATTACAACCAGGATCGAATATGCTGGACAATATGGAGTTGATATTCCTGTCCCCCCCCCCCCCCCATCTATTATTCAGAAAGGCTGTTGTTAAAATGCGCCATAAATCAAACTGCTATCTCAAATGAAGTCTCTTTTGAAGCCTCGAAGGGAGTTCATAATTCAACCACCCTGTACCACAACAACGAGTAAATCAAACACTGGCCCTCCTTGTTCATCGCTGTCATCCGTCATACCCGCATCCTCATTAGCTGCCATGCATCCCACACACCGCTTTATCACAGGGATAGCATCTCTAGAGGAGTTTGTCTTGGTAGTGCCAGGATGTCGGCGCTCACGAACAAACAACGCAGCGTGGCATTAAAGTGTGTGAGGATGCAGGATGCTACATGTCGGGATGAGCGGGTAAAACCGATACTGTCTGGTTTTAATGTCAGGGAAAGGTTGAGGAGTCAGCATATGTTTGTGTGTGTGTGTGTGTGTGTGTGTGTGTGTGTGTGTGTGTGTGTGTGTGTGTGTGTGTGTGTGTGTGTGTGTGTGTGTGTGTGTTTGATGGCGGGTTCAAGGTTATGGGTGAGCGTGTACAGACAGGCACGTGGGACATCCCGTCGCCAGCGGCGACCAGCAGCCCTGGTTTACCACCATAATGTGATCAGACACATTCTTCTTTGTGAGAACAAGTCTCTTTTGCTGCAGGAGAGCACACGAACACACCCACGCACACACAAACGCACGCACGCGTACATGCATATGCACATGTACATGCACATGCATATGCACATGCATATGCACATGCTTGCACCGAGAAAAAAATACACACAGGGAGAGAGAATGTTCTCCTTTGATGTGAAGCGCTGCTAAGTGTGTTCTCGATATTGCAGATGTGGAGAGTGGAAGAGGTACAACTGAAGTGGCTTTGGTTAGCGAGAAAGTGGACCACACACACGTGCGTGCGTGCACGCACACACACACACACACACACACACACACACACACACAGACACACACACATGTATGTCCTTTCAGGTTCCTGCTTCTTATTAATTAGAGAAGATCTGGGATGGCAAGCGTCTTTAAATTCATGGGCAGTCAGTAAAACAACGAGATCTAAATGTAATCATGTTCATAAATCTGTGAGCTGGGATGGAACCATGCTGTAGAAGTGCTCCATAAATCTGCCGCTCAGAGACATTTGTGATACATCTTTCTCTACAAGGCTGCGGTGTCTTTCAGTCAAAGCTTTAGCTTGTAGTCTGTGAGTAAATGGAGTTGGCGTATCCAGATAAGTACAAACTTCATAACAATTGTTACTGCACCATGAATGACCAAAAATGAGTCTAGTGTGGTGTAAACTCTTGTTTACCTGTAAACATGTTTTTTATTGGCGCAGGTGAGTAATAAATTCACATGTGTATGACTTTAAATGTAAGGTTTCAACCACCTTGGAGTCTGCAGAGGGCCTGTGGGTCCCTCCTTGGTCACACGCTTTAAAATCCGTCCTGAACCTGCTGTGCTCTGTCCGCTGTCGCCCCCTGCAGGAGAGAGCGTGAACCCACGTGTGGCAGGGCTGATCGGTCGCAGCGGGCCCCAGAATAAACAGCCCTTCATGGTGGCCTTCTTCAAAGCCACAGAAGTGCACCTGCGGAGTATCCGCTCGGCACCGGGGGGCGCCAAACAGCGCAACCCCAATCGCTCGAAGGGGGCAAAGGGCCAGGAGGCGCTTCGGGTCGCCAACATCGCAGGTGAGGACTTGGGAGGAATCAGAGGAGCGGACGCAGACCGCTGATGCTCCTTTCCCCCTTAAAAGCCCTTTTCCACCAAAAATTCAGGGATGAGGTGCACGGAAACACACAAATATGCATCTTTTAACTGCACACGTTACATTCATTAACCGACAATAGGTTTGAATTCCCCTTTTTTTCCCCACCAATGTGTGCATAAGCGTCCTGGCCGTGGTGGTTGCTAAATAAAACATACTTTTTGCTCGGTGGTGCGAAGAAACGCGGTGGTGTCCGTATGCGAAAGCGTCTCGTAATACCCAGGCATCGGATACCCCCCCCCCCCCAAATATCCTTGTTTATATACACAAGCGTTGCAGAGAGACCGGGGCCAACATCCCTGCAGCGAGGGAAGCGAGGTAGGGCGAGTTTTTATGGCAGAACACATCTGCGGCGTGCTGTAGGGCAGGCCACAACACACAGGCCAAATGGGGCTTTTGGAACTTTTGGAGAGTGGCCTTTTAAGGCCTGATGAGAACCAGTTGCTCGCGATGGCTCCCGATCCGAACACAGCTCACAGCGGCTAATGTACCCCAGAGGCCCGCGGGGCAAGGGTTACGGGGGGAGGCGGGGGGCGGGGAGGGGGGGAGACCCCGTATTTCATATTGACGTTAGGAGGGAGGTGCAAGGATGAGAGGGATTACCAAATGGAAGCCAGATAAAAGGGAAAAAGAGAGGAGGAAAAGGTAGGGAGCAACTTATGAAAAATACAGCCAGGTACCGTCCTCCCCTCCCTGCCACATCTGTTTTGGCCAGTGGGAAACAAAAACTCAAAGTTTGGGAAGAGCCGGGCTGACCTCCACGCAGGACGGCGGATTCATTTCAAACAACCACCATCTGCCCACTGTATCTGGAGAGCGTCACCTCCAGCCCGGCGTCGAAACGCTAACACGACAGGGCTCTTGTTTGGTTCTGGTGGGGTCTGCTGTGTGTCATCTGTGTCTAATTGGAGGCTCTGAGGAAATTGGCTCCTCTTGTTTTCACTGGGATTGTAACCCAGGCTAAAAAAGTATAAACCCTCTCTCTCCGTCTCTTTCTCTCTCTCTCGCTCGCTCTCCCTTTCTCTCCCTCTCTCTCTCTTTCTCTCTCCCCCTCCCTCTCGCTCTCTCTCTCCCTCTCTCTCTGTCTTCTCCTCCCCCTCTCCCTCTCTTCCTCTCTCTCTCTCTCTCTCTCTCTGTCTCTGTCGCTCCCTCTCTTCCCCTCCCTCTTTCTCTCTTTCCCTCTCTCTCTCCCTCGCTCTCTCTTTCTCTCCCCCACACCCCTCCTTTCTCTCCCTCTCTCTCCCCCTCTCACTCTCCCTCTCACCCCTCCCTCCCTCTCTGCCTCAGAGAACAGCAGCGCTGATCAGAAGCAGGCTTGCAAGAAGCATGAGCTTTACGTCAGCTTCAGAGACCTGGGCTGGCAGGTAGCGTCTGCACCCGCTCCACGAAACATATTATATTTAAAGACATTTCACATCAACATGTTTCCAAATGACCCGTCCCTCCATACTCTCCCCTTCAAGGACTGGATCATCGCGCCTGAGGGCTACGCAGCGTACTATTGCGAGGGAGAGTGCGCCTTCCCGCTGAACTCCTACATGAACGCCACGAACCACGCCATCGTGCAAACACTTGTACGTAACCATGACAACATGACGACACATCACATGTCACTAATCTTTGTCAAACTGTCAAAAAGCAACATGACTTTGACTCTTTTAATTTTTGAAAAGCTCAAATGCTCTCTAAGCCACTTAGTTATATTGTCTGTATTGTGTATTGTTATATTGTTTAGGCACAGTATAAGCATTTTTTCAAATATTGTTGAATATTTGCAATAAAGAACATTTTTAGCCATATTTTAAAGTGAAAATATTGTATAATTTTCCATAGTGAAAGTATAGTATTTTAGTATATTAAGTGTGTTCAAAAGTAGTTTCTACACATTTGTACCATTTTGTG
Organism: Zeus faber; assembly: GCF_960531495.2. NCBI lineage: Eukaryota > Metazoa > Chordata > Actinopteri > Zeiformes > Zeidae > Zeus > Zeus faber. Next base: position 20,806,977 of record NC_137194.1, on the reverse strand, counting down.
GATATACTATTTTTTACAATTTATTTCTTTGTATTTTATGTACTAATTTAAAGTACAGTGTCAGTAGCTGTAGTAAAAGTACACTTTCAATTACATTCAATTATATTGGAACAATATAATTGAATGTAATTGATATATTAATTGAAATATTACATTTCACTGAATATATGTATGAAAGTATGTATATGTAAGTGAAGAATAAAAATCTTGAATCTTGAATCAATAACCAAACTAAAGCTGAACTTTAGAATTATTTAATGTTAAAAGTGTGATATTTTGGTTGTCAAAATTAACAAAAATATGTCAAAAAATATATTATGTGTGTGTATATATATATATATATATATATATATATATATATATATATATAAAAGAATATATGACTTTTTAAAAAATATATATTTTAACCAATTTAATCACATTTTAAACACAACTTCTAAAACACTAAGTGCAATTTAAGTGGTTTTAGACACTTCAGTATACTTTTATACTATATATAAAAGTATACGTATACTTTTACTATTTTCTCACTTGGGGTCGCCCTTCCAGATGAAATGGGGCATTCACGTTTGATCCTTACCCACTTCCACGCAGGTTCACTTTATCAACCCAGAGACGGTCCCCAAGCCGTGCTGCGCCCCCACCCAGCTCCACGCCATCTCTGTGCTCTACTTTGACGACAGCTCCAACGTCATCCTGAAGAAGTATCGCAACATGGTGGTCAGAGCCTGCGGCTGCCACTAGCACGCTCGGGCACGCGCACACAAACACACACACGCGCACACGCGCACACACACACACGGTCGGACAGGAACGAAAGGGTTCGCCATTGCAAATGTAAAAAAAAAAAAAAAGAGAAGAACGGGACGATGGGACGAGAGACATGAAAAGTATAAACAAACCATCAATGCAAATGGAGAGGAAAAAAAAAAAAAAAAAAAGACTCTTTTTGGAAAAACAAAAAAAACAGTTCTTTTTGAGGTTCTCTTGATCAAAATGCAGTGCAGCTGAGTAGGAGTTCCAGACAATCACCTTTAGACACACCCTGTGCTTTCTACTGTGTATATGAGACCTTTTAAGCAGTGATTGTATGTTAATACGCAGTAAACAATCTTGTTTTTTATTTTTTATTGTTTTTAGCTCATTCTTGTCTTCATTTGTATATGTTATTATCTATAGTTTCTTTTGGGTGCGACACCTGGACGGAGGTTCTAGATCCGTGAACTCTTCAATGTACAATACTGTGTAAATAGTTTTGTTTTTTTTTGGTTCCTCAAACGAAGCAAAGGAGTGTATTTATTTCCGGGGAATGTCAACAAATGTTTTGGTTTTTTTCTGTTTTTGTTTTTTTTGCCCTGACTGCCGTACAGCCCCTTTTCCACACAATACCATGGTTCACACACACAAACTGCAATCAGAGTCGGAAGAACCGGATTTCGACATGAACTCTGGGCTCAAACTCAAGTGCTCTATTTTCTTCTCTCTCCCCAAATTTCAAATATATTGCTCTCTCGTTTCCTCCATTCCCACCTCGCCCCCCCCCCCCCCCCCCTCTCTCTCGCTCTGTCCAGATGACGGTATTTTTTTTCGGAACACTGTTGCACTGTTGCAAACCAAGCGGTGGTAAATCTGTCGTTTCCAGCCGTGCTTCTCATGGTAAATGCCACAGCCCCCGGTCCTCTCTCTTCCTGGTCGGAATCATTGCTCTGCCGTTTTAATTATGTCATTAAAGTAATTTATTACCACGTAGAGCCCCGACTCCAACTGTAATTCAAGTGATGAAACCCAAAAACAAATGCAAGGGAAGTTGACGTCCACTTAGTCCCACTTGGTTTCTGCGTGTTTCCCTCCGAGGGTCATGACATAAATCTGAGGCGAACACACAGCGATAATACGAAAACCTGAGGTAAAGAGGAACAAAAAAAAGGCCCGTATACCTCAGTTGTAACAAGATATCAGTGTCGGGGAAGAAGATCCCTGTTCCGCGGTGTTATCTTCTATTTAAAATGCAAGAATGCAGGGTTCTTTTGAGGTGCCAAAAAAACACGTCTGCACTCAGAACCGTGACTTACCGCCGAACAACGCTCCGGAAGAGAAACAACATTTAATCAAAGCGATGTGAAATATGTGAAAAATGTCTCTTTTCATCCAGATAATGAGTGGATTCAAGATGTCAGATCTCAACAGGGACTCCTTGTTGAGAACAACATTCATTACATTTTCACCATGTGCACAACTGCTTCCTCAAAGCTCAAAGAGGACGATCTATACCAGGGCGTCTGCAGGTGCTTAAAATGCCTTAAAATGGCCTTGAATCCTGTAATAACAAATATTAGGCCTTCATCTGGGGCCTGCATCTCGCATCTAGGAGTCTTGTCTCCTTGGGAAGACACGACCTCTCTAAACTCTCCATTAACAGTAACACAGCAGTGACACGGCCTGGCTTCCCTTGCTAGTCCCTGCCACCCGCAGACTTCCCAGCCTTGATAAACTCAGCCCATGTGTCTTTCTGCGTGTGTGTGGCTGGGCGTGCGTGTGCGTGTGTGTGTGCGTGTGCGTGTGTGTGTGTTCAGGTGTCTGGGTCAAGGGGTGTTTGATTGGAAGGCGGTAGAGGTGGAGTAAAGTTTGCGTCTCTCTCTCCACCTCTTGTCCTTTTTCAGTCTGACCCTGTGGGAGGCGCGGCACCAAATCCAGAGTCCTAATATTTAATACACCCGCTCCGCCAATGGTCCATGAAACTGATATTGTTTTCTCTCGGAGATTGTCTTTACCACAGTTATTTGTGGCATGTTGTGTGCATATTTTTCTTGAACTTAGCGTGTCTGTTGTTGTAAGGCCTTGTTATTGCCGGTCCCAACGCTGACTTTTAGAAGTGGTTGCCAAGCTGGCAACCATGCATCAGCTGTTGGGTTGCCAAGACTAACAAAATGATTGCCAAAGTTTGAATATTTTTTTTACAATCGAGTGACAATGATCCGATATCATTTTAATCCATATTTCAATATTCTCGCTTGTTTTCAAATGTGCAGAATTATACCTTGTGACTTTTTTTTCCTTGTTTTTTTTCAACATACCGTGTGAAAGGTGGATGACAACGGGGCAACCATACAGCACAAGATGGCAGACCATAGCCCAAAGGTTGCCTGGGGCGACTGGGCAACTGTTATTGATGCGCCCTGGTTATTGTCAGCTCAGATGGCAGCAATAGAACCTTTTGTTACGGTTTATTTGTGTATTGTTTTAGTTATTTTTGCTTTACCTTTAAAAAGCCCCTTTTCTTTCTAGAATATACAGGGCATTCATTACAGTACGGTCATTTAGCAGAGACTTTTATCCAACCGACATGTCCATGCACAGACATTGGCAGCAAGGCCAAGTACATTAGCAGAGCCAGAGTTAGAAACATTTTTTAAATAACGAGCAGACAAGGGGAGGGGTTAGAAAGGGGAAACAAACTTGGATAAGGAAGAGGAGAAGGGGTTGAAGATCCCTTTGACCTATGAGTCCGGGTACATCTCAAAAATAAGTGTCGGTGGCTACACCCCACCCTACTTTCACCCGAAGGTCTTGACCCTCACAGCCCAATGTGCCAATTCACCCCTGGTCTACCTAAGGCAAACCCCAGCCCGCCCTGCCACCCAACGCCAAGGCCCACCGACCCGTCCAGCGTCACCTCTCACTTTCTCTCTCTCCCTCTCTCCTCAAATTGTTGGCAGGCAACTTTAATGTGAGTTTTTCTTTCCGACCCGACAAACACAGAGGCAAGACATGGAGACAAACACTGTTTCTGTAAAAAGGATTCAGAAAATGGCTTGAGCCATTTCCGAGGAACTGAGTGAAACAAAAGGCCACAAAGCAGCTTTTCTGCCCTCTTCTGGCGAGACCGTGTCACTGGTGTGAAAGTTTGATGTGACTTGCAGAATAATATTTCCACAGGTTATGGAAGAAACAGTTATTTCACTCACACACATAGTGAGCAACTGGGTTTGTCTCCTCTTTTGCACTTGACTAGTTTCAAATGTAGGTTGTAACAACTGAGAAAAAGTCCCTTCACCCACACCTTCGCCCACGCAGTTTCACTTTCATATGGAACAATTTAGTCAAAGGTTTGAGGCTCAATTCTCTAAAAACTTGTATTATTCATTTTATTATTATTATTACTACTATCATTATCATTATCATTGTTATTATTATTATTATTATTATTATTATTATTATTAGTAGTAGTAGTAGTAGTAGTAGTCGCAGTAGTAGTAGTAGTAGTATTAGTATTAGTATTTGTATTATTATTAATGACAATAATAATAATTATTATTATTAATTATGTATTTATATATTTATATTTATATATAATTATTGTTATTGTTATTATTATGATAAAAAAATGTATATTCATGATCAGAACTTAGAATTTATTTTCTTTTTAAATAATTTGTTATTAACATACGTTGTTATTATTAGTTAACTTTTAGTAACTTTTCTTCTACCAAATCTGCAAGCATTATTATTATTATTATTATTATTATTATTTATTTTATGTTATTATTATTATTATTTATAATAATAACAATTATTATTGTCCTAATACAATTTTTTTATGATAAAACAAATGATATGAATAATAAGAACTTAGTATTTATTTTTAAATTATTTTATTATTCACTAACATTATTATTAATGACATTTTTAGGAACTATTTCTCAAATTCAACAAATACAAATCCACACGCACCTTGCACTTTGTACGTTTGATTATTTTGTCTATATGCGTACATACATACCTCACGCACGCACACGTACACACGCACTCACGCACGCACACACACGCACACACACACACGCACGCACACACACACACACACACACGCTGCAGGAAACCGAAAGTTACGCACAATGTTGTCGCTTTCCCTTTCGATACGTGGAGCGTTAAAGGGTTGGAGTTTAGAGACTCATTGTGGAATTACTTTTGTAGCCTCTTCTATCTGAGTCTCAAGTGGAAAAATCCCCTGGAACCAGTGCAGGATCACCATCGCACGATTTAGTCAAATTAGTGATATTGCTTTATTCATAATATTATTTCACCAGATCATTTGTAAGGAAAGTTATACCAAGCGTGTAAGATATGCGGAGACAATGGAGGAAGACTCCAAGTTGCTGCGTCTGAAGGAGTGGGTGATCGTCCAGATAGACAGTGGTCAGTATGAGGGTCTGTGCTGGGAGGATGAGAGCAGGACCATGTTCAGGATCCCCTGGAAACACGCTGCCAAGAAGGACTACAAGCAGGGCGAGGACGCTGCCCTCTTCAAGGTGTGAATGTTAACTCAAAATACGATGTGACCTTTTACTGCAGGTTAAAACATGGTATAATAATACAATGTTACCTTTTACTGCAGGTTAAAACATGATAATAATAATACAATGTTACTTTTTACTGCAGGTTAAAACATGGTATAATAATACAATGTTACCTTTTACTGCAGGTTAAAACATGGTATAATGATACAATGTTACCTTTTACTGCAGGTTAAAACATGATAATAATAATACAATGTTACCTTTTACTGCAGGTTAAAACATGATAATAATAATAATACAATGTCACCTTTTACTGCAGGTTAAAACATGGTATAATAATACAATGTTACCTTTTACTGCAGGTTAAAACATGGTAATAATAATACAATGTTACCTTTTAATGCAGGTTAAAACATGGTAATAATAATACAATGTCACCTTTTACTGCAGGTTAAAACATGGTATAATAATACAATGTTACCTTTTACTGCAGGTTAAAACATGGTAAAATAATAATACAATGTTACCTTTTACTGCAGGTTAAACATGATAATAATAATACAATGTTACCTTTTACTGCAGGTTAAAACATGGTGTAATAATTATACAATGTTACCTTTTACTGCAGGTTAAAACATGATAATAATAATAATACAATGTCACCTTTTACTGCAGGTTAAAACATGATAATAATAATACAATGTTACCTTTTACTGCAGGTTAAAACATGATAATAAAAATACAATGTCACCTTTTACTGCAGGTTAAAACATGATAATAATAATACAATGTTACCTTTTACTGCAGGTTAATACATGATAATAATAATACAATGTCACCTTTTACTGCAGGTTAAAACATGATAATAATAATACAATGTCACCTTTTACTGCAGGTTAAAACATGATAATAATAATACAATGTCACCTTTTACTGCAGGTTAAAACATGATAATAATAATACAATGTTACCTTTTACTGCAGGTTAAAACATGGTATAATAATACAATGTTACCTTTTACTGCAGGTTAAAACATGATAATAATAATACAATGTTACCTTTTACTGCAGGTTAAAACATGGTATAATAATACAATGTTACCTTTTACTGCAGGTTAAAATATGGTATTATAATACAATGACATTTTACTGCAGGTTCAAGTTCAAATTCAAGAGATTATTTGTCACATACATACGGTCATACATATATTCAGTGAATTGTCAGGTTAAAATATGGTAAAATAATACAATGTTACCTTTTGCGGGATAAAACCGTTTTATTCAGATTAGGAAATATAATGTTGCATAATATTGTATTTTACCTTATACTTCTATTTAAAAAATGCTTATCTTATAATGAGGTAACATTATGAAAATACAATATTGCACAATATTGTACTTTTTCCTCATAGTCTAGTTGACTGCTATTTAAAACATGATTTGTTTTAAGAGGTAACATGAGTAAGGCAAGGGAAGTTTTTGTAAAGCACATTTCACACAAGCACTATCACAGAGATCACAGAGATAACAGGGTAAAGTGCAATCCATTACAGGCTGACCTGTACACACTTAGACATGGCACAAAGTGTCATGTCTAAGAGTGTCTAAGTAACTAAGTGTCTAAGTAACTAGGTAAATATACATTTCCCATTGGTCTAAAAGAAAATGTGTTGTGTTACGCTGACAAAGAACATAACAATTATTGATAACATTTTTTTAATTCAAAAATGTGTAGACATTTTAGAATTGATTATGATGATAGATTATTGGAAAATACATTGGACTACACATTTGTCTGTCTGAGTCTGATTAACGTTGGCTCAATTATTTTTAATTTCCATTTATTTATTGATCAGACGGTATTGTCCAAAGCACCCACATGGAAGGCTACAAACAATCAAAGCAAACATCGACCACTGAAGCATTGGGCAACCTCAAATTGAAGTGCACAAGCTCCTGTTTCTAAATTCAACCAGATAAGAGTGCAAGATAGCGAATCAGAATAAAAGTTCTGTAATTAGTAATTTCTTTCTTTTTTTTGTTGGGGGGGCTATATTTTATTATAAATACTATATTATGTATGTTATGTTATCATGCATTATGTCAATACAACAAATTAAAACGTCAACAAAACCAGGAATACTTGGTCATAGCTTGGAAAGGACCAGGTATTCCCAAAATTTCTTGGATGTTGTGAGGGTCTCTGCAGAGCGTAGCCAGCTTGGTAGCTCCCTACACCACCGGGGCACAACGCATGAGAAGCGTCTGGATTGAGAACTCATACCACGCCGTGGAGGCACCACCAACCGCTGCTCGTTTGCAGACCTCAGAGCGCGGGTTGGGGTGTGTGGCCTGAGACGTGATGCAATGTGTGTGGGTGCAGATCCAGTGAGTGCCCTGAAGGCCAGCATCAATTAGTGGAGTCAGTGGAGAAACTGATTATAAAACTGATATCAACTGTCACTGTTGGTTAGTGTTAGTGTTAGTGTTAGTGTTCGGGTTAGGGTTAGGGTTAGGGTTAGGGTTAGGGTTAGGTTTGGTATTAACATTGTACAGCTACAGACACTACATTATAACTTAGTATTAAGTGTTGATATTGACTCAATTGTAAATCAACAATGGATTTACATATTTAAGTGTGACTGAAATAATGACAAAATTCGGACTTGGATAAAATCCCCACCAGGCCTGGGCCGTGTACAAGGGTAAATTCAGGGAGGGCCGAGACCGAGCGGACCCCACCATGTGGAAGACCCGGCTTCGCTGTGCGCTCAACAAGAGCACCGACTTCACGGAGGTGCCAGAACGAAGCCAGCTGGACATCTCCGAGCCCTATAAGGTCTACCGCATCGAGTGCGACGATGAGTCGTTTATGACAGCAGGTAAACTCACTTAAAAGCGAAACAGAGCATAGATCTGTCGAAGAAAAGATGTATATTCTAAAGCTTCATTTGACTCCTCAGGGTCTCTTCAAATGGAAAGTCAGGCAGCCGTCCGGGCTGGAAGGTGTACTTTGGATTCAAGCAACTCCATGCCCACACGGCCACAGGTTAGAGGGGGGAAAAAAATCAAGTGATTTATCATAAAATTCTACTGTATGGTGCCGTTAATGTGATCTTCAGCAGAAAGCGCGTAAATTGCTGATGACTGGGAATCCGATAAGCATCCGCTTTGAACTGTTGTCCATTTGCAAATAACAGGTCTTTGAGAAAAAGTACAATGTGTATTATTGTCTGGTAGATGCATGCGTTTACAGGACATGCATTTTGACTTTTTTTTTCAAGCTTCGTTGTCAAGATGAACCATTGGAAGCGAGGAAAGAAGAAAGTAAAATGAGTGGTAAGGTGTTCACTCACACATTTTGTGTAATGAAGTTTCTGTTGACACGTAGATCGACGCCTGGAAAAAAAAGAACGTGCATAGTTATTGGCAAAAGTTTCCAATGCGTTATTTCTCGTTGTTGTTCAACAGTTGGAAGAAACTATGTTGCTGGCAATTTTTTGGTTTTTCGCCATAACTTACAAAGGAATAATGCTTGTATTCTGCTTGAACAGTTTTGCTGAAGGAGCACATGTACTGTGGGCCAGAAGGAGGGAAAGCTCACAGTCACCAGTCTCCATTTCTAAGGCTCCTGAGTCCGACTTTCACTATATCAGGTAAGATCCATAACAGTGCCCAAAACATGAGAACAAAACTAACCGAAATCACAATTTCACATTTTCCCCCGCTAGCAAGGAAGCAAGGAAGAGTCTAGAGTCAAGGAGATGCGTGTTGTGTGTGCAGACTTCCGAATGCAGGTGATACTGTTCTACCACGGCCAGATGGTGTTGGATGTGATCACCGCCAGTGCCGACGGGTGTTTCATCCTCCAGGGAAAGGTTCCTGTGGGGAATGAGAAGATCTACGGCCCGTGCAGAGCCCAGCAGGTCGCTTTTCCTTCCCCGGCCCTGCTGGCCCTGGAGCCGGGCATCACGGAGGCGATCGTCTGCCTCCTGACTCACCTGGAGAAGGGCGTCCTGCTTTGGGTGGCACCGGACGGGGTTTTCATCAAGAGGTTCTGCCAGTGCAGGGTGTACTGGAGCGGGCCCATGGCCCAGCACGTGGACAGACCCAACAAACTGGAGCGGGAGAGGACCTTCAGGCTACTGGATCTGCCAATATTCCTCAAGGGTGAGGCAGTGTGTTTGTGCTATGTCATATTGTGCATTTCCCAATTTATTTTGTTTCTGATAACTTCCTGCTACATCCGTTTTCACACAGAACTCCAGAGTTATCTCCAGGGGGACGGGCCTCAGCCCCGCTATGAGATCAAGCTCTGCTTCGGAGAGGAGTTTCCAGACCCCTCCGTACAAAAAACCGGGAAGCTTATTACAGTTCAGGTACAAAATTATACACATGATAGTTACCAATAAACCATGTATTGCTATTTTATTTTTTTCTAACTGTTCATTTAAAGTCACACTGTCTTAATGGCATAGTCAGCGACATTGGACATTTAGGGACAAATAGTGACACCCAAAGGAAGCCATGGAAAGTACACTAACATCGCCAAACATGACACTCATCCTCGATGAGGCTTCTCAGGCCTTTGTAGCAGATTTCTTAGCAGGTAAATGCAAGGAACAAATAAAATATGACTGATTGTACATTTGAATCAATTATTAATGCACGATTAAAAAAATCTTCAAAAGGGCAAGCTGTTTTGGTATGCAGCGTATACGTGATTAATGTCTGAGCAGAATGAATGTTTTGCCTCCGATCACAGTGAAACCCAAAGTTTGAAAGGAACTACTCTCAAGAAACTCACACCATTCAAGCATGCATTCATGCTTTTGAAGTTTTCAGTTCTCTCTGTCTTTACTACTCACTAGTCACTACCACCTGTGGCCGGAAATTGCACAACGCATCTTTTAAGTTGAATGTGAAAGTAAATAAATAAATAAAAATCATAGACATGTGCTCTCCCGAACAGGAAGGTGGCGCTGTGTTGTCAGGATTCATCAGCACTAACGCGACAACACTGATCTCTCTCCCGTGTGTCGGCGTGCAGGTGGTGCCCCGGTTCGCTGTAGAGCTGCTGCAGAGGTTCCACGCGGGGGAGAACATGTTAGAGCCGCACATTCAGACTCTCCACCAAGATGGTGGGAAGATGTAGAGGAGGCGACGTCGGCGCCATGTGCGGATATGATCAAACCCCCATCGGTGGAGCACAGCAAACTGTGATTGTGAAGGCACTGATTATTGATTTATAAGGGACTGATAATTGTTGTTCGCAGACTTCTCTTCTTCTGCAATGTGAAACTGCCATGAAAACAGAAAAGGTTTCTCTTTTCCTCTATGGCATGTTAATACGATAGCAATGCAATAACAATATTAAAGCGCTTTTGTTTGATTAAGCATTGTGTTAATTTTAGCAAAGTGCTAAAATGAAGCCCACAAATTGTTTCTATTCATTCCTATATATATATATATATATATATATAAAATAAAAAATAAGCACAACGATGGCAGATTTATTTAGAGAATAAAACCACAGGGCAATTCAATCTAAAAAGCTATTTTCTTTATTTCTAGCGAACGTCATATAACAGATTCACAATTTTAAAAATATACATTTTATAGCTATAACATTTATAAAGAACAAATCAACAGGTAAGGGTTTTTTTTTAAGAATTCAAAAAAAAAACAAAAAAAAAAAACAAACAAACAAACAAACACATAAACTAAAGTGAGAAAGTGTGCTGAATCAGAGTAGATACCCGTATCTGAGTTTAAAATACTTTCATCGTTTTCCCTGCCTTCATACATGTACAGTACATAAAAAAATGAAAGAGGAACAGAAGCATACAGTACACAGGGGTCAAGAGTATTCACAAAGCATAATTTCCAACTTGTTATTAGCACCATTACTCTTCAGCCACATTGTACATTATTATTTTTCTTTCACTGTCGCTGTCGTTCCGTTTTTTTCACGGAAAAACACTTGGTGTGGAGGCAGGGTGGTTCGGACCATTCTGCGCGGACTGGGATTGTCTGTTACGCGATTTTTCATTAGTGTTGTTCCCTTTCTCAGAGATAATGTTAAGAACATATTGGAGGGTAATGCCTTGACGAACAACGATTTAACATGACCCCCAGTGATCAGCATAAAAAAAGGCGAAGAGTTTTTTTTTTATACATTCACCTTGCCAGCCCAGACCAACACGTAGACATCGGCTCAGAAGCAAGAAAATAAAACCAGAAAATGCACTGCGAAATTGACTGTTTAGCATATTTACTGAATTTAACATCTGAAATGTAATATATATATATATATATATATATATATATATATATATATATATATATATATATATATAATTATTTATTTATATATCTCTCATTTTTCATAAATTTAAATATCTGCACTTCTTCAACAGCATATACTTCATTACACTGGATGAAAATCGATACCCTGAAAATACTGTCAGCAAATAGGCGCGTGGGACAGCAATTACAAAAAACAGAGTGAACACAGACAAGTGTTTGATTGTCTCACTTAATGTCTCAATGTGTCTCTACGGAGCCCTCCCGTGGACCTCCAACTGCTGCGTAGTACAGAACAGGAAGAAGAGGAAGGGCGGGGGGGTAGGAGAGAGGAAAGAGAAGGGATAGAGAAGGGAGAGGACGGTGCCAATACAGTTTTGTTTGGACCAGACGAGGGTGGACTGAATTGTATACTTCGGGCAGCAGTGCAGACACCCGTAAAATTGCATTTTTTTTTTTTCCTTCCCTGCAACCCTGCCTTGAGGTCACTCCATTGTATGTCTTGGTGGGTGCAACAGAGACAAGGAGGGTGTAAATGTGCCTGTGTGTGTGTGTGTGTCTGTATGCCTGTGTGTATGTGAGTATCATGTAGGCGTGTGCAAGTCCCTACTGCCACTTTGTTTGCTTAGAGCCGTGAGGTAAATCGGGGAGGCTTTCGTCAGTTCCAGGTAGGTCCAGTGCGTCCGGGGCGGACCAGCGTCGTTTCCGAGGCCGCGGCTGTGCCTGAGCGGGAGGCTCTGAGACGGGAGCGAGCGGGGGGGCGAGAGCAGAGGGAGGCGGGTGGTGCGGGAGAGGGGGAGGAGGAGGGGGCGGAGGCATCTCCTCCCTATGAGAGCTGCCGGGCTCTCCTCCGGCCCTGCAGGGGGCGTGCGCGCGCTGGGCCCTGGAGCTGGTACGAGTGTGTGTCCGGTGGGCCGTGGTGGGGCTCAGTGTGGGGGTGAGAGCCAGGCATACATCCCCCTCTGCGAGCTGCCGGCATGGCAGGCCGTACAGCTGCGTGGTTCTCTGGGGACGGCAGGAAGACCAGCCTCGGTCCCGCACAAAGAACGGATACTCCTCCAGGACTTTCAGTAACTCCTACAAGAAAAGAACATCAAACGTGGCTTACAGTCAAATATTAATTCTCACTCTGCTATATGGAAACGTGGGTATTTTTTCTCACCCTAAAAATTTGTTTTAGATCATTGTGAGTCCACCCGAGTGATCCAGTATTAAGAGAATAACATCAGTGAACTGCATGACTGCCCCACCCCAATGGGGCAATCATCACCAAGTTCATTGGCCACCGGCAGTCGGTGGAAGCTATTCTCTCGGTATTGGATCCATCTGAAAGATTGCGATGCCAATCACTCAGGTAGACTCCCAATGATCCGGATTAGGTTACGCACATATGTTCATCTATCAAGGCTGCTGACCTGAGTGTTGCGGTCGGTGAGGTGAACCTGCAGGTGGTTGAACCCTTGCGTGTTGCTTGGGGCGATGAGCAACACGGTGCAGGAGCTGAGGTGGAACTCTGGGGAGGTGTCGGCGCTCCTCAGGAAGTCCTCCGTCCGCAGCTCCTCCACAAGTTTCAGCCTCCCGCTAGCCAGCTCAATAAGAGAACCCTTAGTGAAGTGAGGTAGGAGTGCAGGGGGAGATGAATGAGGGTTGGTGGGCGAACTGTGCAACTGGAAACCCTGGGTGGGAGAGAACTCTGCCCCCCGGTTTCTTTCTTGGTTTCGTTCCCTGTTATTTCGCCGTCTCTCCAGTTCACTTTCTCGCTCTTGGTCTTTGTGCTGTTCTCGGTCCTTGTCTCTACTCCTCTCCCTGTCTCTTTTTTGCTCTCGTTCTCTGTCTTTTGCTTTGTCTCTTTCTTGGTCTTTCTCATGTTCCTTTTGGGACCTGTCATGGCTGTTAGGCAGGCAGTGGTGTGAGAGTGGCGACTTCCTCAGACTGTGCTGCCTTTGCCCTTGCTCCTTGTGCAGGTTATACAGAGGCGTCCCTGAGGGGCTGTAGAAGGGGAAGGCTTGGGGCTGAGCCTGGTGACGGCTCTGTTGCACAGATCCCAGAGTGTAGTAAATCTGAGCCTCAGCTGGCGGACCACCAAGGGGCTCCAGAAGGCCTCCTCTCCCTGCTCTTGGATCAGGACCAAGGCATTTTGGACTGGTGGAGAACATACCAGAGCCGACCTTAACTCTCCCATGGGCGTCCCTGTCCTGCAGTGAGGAATGTGTCTCAGGGCCCTCCTGAGATTGGGGGTTGATGAAAAATGTTCCTCCCGACTGGCAGAGGCCTGTCAGATCCTCCTGCTCTCGCCTGCCACCATTTTCATGAGTACCATGGGGACTGATGTCTAAACTGGTCCTTCCACTGTCAGTCCCATATTCTCCTGTAAGCGGGGGTCGGGAGGTAGAGGCAGTCCTGCTGCATAGCCCATCCAGCCCGTTGGGCCTCTTCACCAGGTATCTGTTCCTGGCTTCAGCAAAACCAGGATCAGGAGGGTAGAGAGATGTGCTAAACAGTTGAGATGGAGAAAACATGGTGGAGCTGTAGTCCCGTCGGCTGCTGTTGAAGTATGGCCACATTTCTCTGGAGTCAACATTATAGGGAGTTTTAAAAGAGGAAGAGGATGAGGAAGAGGGGGAGACCGGCAAGGTCAGAGGACTGTCTCCCCTGAGCCACCTAGAATGGTGCGGGAGGGGTGAAGATGGAGGATCCTCCCTCCAGGAGGGCGAGCCTGAGCCCCTCCGCTCCCCTACCGACCCAGGGAAAAGGGGCAGAGGGACAGAGGGAGTGTAGGTTAGGTGCCATGGCAGGGGCAGGGGAACACTTGGCGTTGGGGCCGGGAGGAGTGGAGGTGAGGGTAGGAGGTGGGGGTTTTGGTTAGTCAGAGCCCTGCTGCTGTCACTGGCCTCCCTGCTACCCTCCCCTCGTCCTGCGCTGGACCGGCTACGAAGGGGCACGGGGGGTTTGAACTCGTCTGGGGGTGCATGCTGTTCCGCCGATCCTTGCCGAGACTCCCTCTTCTTGGGAGGGAGGCACTCTTTGCCACGGTCGGGGCTGGGATTCATGGATGGGCTCCAGCGGCGGTTGGGCTCCCCCTCTGTGTGGATGCAGGCTAGGTCACATGGGCCTCACGGGAAAATGAGGGGTGTGGAGAGAGGGGAGGACCTCCACACGACATCCCTGTCAGATCACTGCTGGGTCCTCGGCGCTGAAGTACCACTTACCTAGCGAAGGGAGGAGGATTGAAATACAGAGAGGTGAAAAGTGAGTGAAGATGAGGGCAGGGGGGAGGATGGAGAAGGAGAGGGAGGGAAGAAGGGGAGAAATAGAGCAAGAAAGGGATAAGGTGAAGTGTAAACATGGAAATGGACAGCCTGTCAACTTCTGGCGCAAAGTGCTGGTCCGGACTCTGCTGTCAGTCTAGTCAGACACACACACTCAGTTGGACCAGACGGATGAATACATATCAGCCAAAGACCCTTTCACCCAGAAATAGTTAGAAACTATATTATTAGAATAGCTGTATCTAATTAGTCATTATCTGTGTACTGCGGTGGGACTGAAACCACGCAACTTACTTGTCTCATTCAAACACATTCAACAAAACTCCCACAAGTGTTCTAAAAATACACAGCATATTGTGCCAGTGAAGTTCAGAGGCAGCACAGTATGGATGTGAAAACACACACACGCGCTACACACAGCAGGAGATTTTTTTTCATCTCCAAGTCTCGGCGGATGATTGGAATATGTAGATATGTTTTTGTACCACTTTCATGAACCGCCCCCGCTACACCCCCGGGTATTCTTCATGTCCTATATAAGCGTACTACTACCACTCTGCCGCTTCTCCAGCTCGCCTCCCTCCCTCCCTCCATCCCTCCCGCTCTCTTACTCTCACACTCTCTTTCTCACTCTCTCTCAGAGACACAGAAACGAACACACACAAACGATCCCTCAGGCGGCTTAACTCCTTCTTACTCCCCCAGTGATAGGCAAAACTGGTCGCCACCCACCTAAGATGTAACATTAATACGACTGCCAGCCGCTGAGTGTGCACTACAGCTCAGTTGCCTACACAGGGTTTTTCCATTTTGATCAAGTTGTTTCATTTTGGCCGTTGTGCGTAGGCCGACACAATTCTAGGTCTATGTGGGCGCGAACGTTACCTATTAACTTTTGTCCTCGTATTTGAGGGTTTTTGAATATGCATAAATAAATAAATATTTCCTTATGGGCAACATGTATTTATCTCCGTCCGTCTGTGTCCTTGTGCCGCATACGCAGAAGGTCCGCGCCCGCCGCCGTGTCTCATTGAGCGCGGAGGAGTCCTATCTTTTTTTTCCAAACGTTGTAAATGCGATGCCGTGAAAAGGCGCCGCTGCCACGCCGCCGCACGCTGCCACTCAGCAGCGCCCGCGCCGCACTCACTGGCAAGTCTGTCTGCACAGATGGAGCTATACCAACTCTCTGCCGTCTCACTATACTAGCCACACTGTCGCCATGGCAACTGTGTCCATGCGCTCCAGTCGGTTGGAGAGGTTGGATGGGGATACGCTTCCTGGGGTCAACTCACGTTGTCTGGATAAATAATTTAAATAAATTGATAAAAACAAACAAAAAAAAATCAAAAAAACATATTAATCAGTGTCAGTATAAATAACATTATAAAACTGATAAATATGTTGAAAATATCGCTTCTGTGGAGCAGGCGAGCGGCGTGGAAATTTCTGTCTTTGCAAAGTGTCGGCCACAGCGAGGGAAGAGTGTCCGTCTTCCATTTTAGAGATATGTTATTTAATTTGGGTGGCAATGTTAGAGAACGTAACTTGGTGCATTTTGCAAACAACTTTTCCTCGACTCACTTTCCTGATTGGCACCCTATTCACAAACCTGAAGGAGGAATTTCTGACTGAATGGTTCAATGTGAAAAGAGCTTTAATTCTCTCCGCCATTTTTGGGTTGTAATCAATAAGGTATTTGAACTTTTGTAACGGTAATGAAAAACATGGTGTATGAAAAATGGCAGAGAATATCGGAAAAATGTTTGCGTGACCGGCCAACAATTTTAACCTCAAATTCATGGTTTAAGTTAAGTTATTAACTTAAGTTAAAATAATTATGTTTCCAGCGTTAAGTTCTGTGGCTGAAAAAAAATGTGCTCTTTGAAATGTAGGGTCTGTTTTTGAGAAAAAAAACGCTCTCTTTCCAGCTCTCTCTCCGTCCTCCGCTCACCACTGTTGCAGAGGTACGTGGAGTTTATCCGTCTGGCAGAGCAAGGGCCAAACAAAGACCGAATGAAATTCACGCATTTGCAATAAAGGGCTTTTTATATTAGGCCTCAAAGTCAAAAGAAGTCTAGCGACCAAGCCAGAGGAGCTGTCACTTAAATAAATAGAAGGATGAAATGTGATCATCTAGTCTAGAACTTGTTATAAAGTGACAGCGACGACTAATCAGCCGCACTTGGAGTAGAGTCCTGGGTGTCGGCTTGCGGTTTCCAGTGAAACTGACCTTTGCGCCGGCCAAGCGGCCCTCACCGTCTGGGCAGCCATTCATATTCCGAGTCTTCCTGGGGGGGATGACCCCTCCCTGGCGCTGCACCTCCTCCTCCTCCTCCTCCTCCTCCTCTTCCTCCCAGCCTCCGCTTATTCTACCTGCTCCGACTCCCGGATAGCGGCAGCCGCCGACCACCGAACGACACTCGCAAAAACCCACCCGACGCAGGGAAGGCACTGAGGGCGTGCATCTGTTGTGTGTGTACTTGTGTGTGAAGTTGGGTATGAATGTGCATGTGTGGAAGCACCTGTTTAAGCTTTTCTCTCGCTCTCTCTCCCTCCCTCTCTCTATTTGTGTTTGTGTATGTGTGTGTGTGTGTGTGTGTGTGTGTGTGTGTGTGTGTGTGTGTGTGTGTGTGTGTGTGTGTGTGTGTGTGTGTGTAAAGAACTAAGGAAATGAGTAATATCTAGCAGTGAGAAACATGTCTGCTATGCGGAGCCACACAGGCAGACCAGTTGCTGCTGCCGCCCACTCGCCTTACTCACTATGGAGGATTTAAAAAACACATGCAATATGGGCAGATTATATGGTGCATTCCGTCGAGTTCCACCTGCTATAATTAACATTCAAAAGCCATTCACACTCAGCCTCCAAGTTGGGCACAAGTGGCAAGGCTGATAAAAGACTGGGGTGGACAGAGCGGAGGGGTGTAGGGGACACGCATCCCACACACACTCTCACACTGCTAGGCTTCTGCTGATGCTGCTGACTCAAAACTTAAGTTTGCATTGCATGACGAACATACACACATGCATCACGCACGCACACACACACACACGCAGCCACAATTTTGAATACAGGTGGTTTACAGTCATCTAGAAAAACCTTGACAAAACGTTGCGATACGTTGTGATAAGATTGAGACTTGAAACAGCATTACACATTTTGGAATTGTGAGTAAGTACTGTAGAGTATAAAATATATTAAATATAAGACTTAAAATACAACACTTAAGAACAGAATTAGATAGATAGATAGATAGATAGATAGATAGATAGATAGATAGATAGATAGATAGATAGATAGATAGATAGATAGATAGATAGATAGATAGATAGATAGGTCAGAATACAGCCAAACAATAGACAATAATAATCAAGCAAAGGAATTAAAAAATGTAATAAGAAAATGAGAACATTTGCGAAATGTGGAAATAAACAATAAAACGGTTGACTGTACACAATAACAGATGACAATATACACTAAACCTAATGATAAACAACAGATATACAACCGGAAAAATAACAGAAAAGGAAAAAAGGAATCAAGAGTCAAGTGACAAAGAAGAAAAATGTGGTCATATACAAGAACTAATTAATTAAAGCTAGCAGGGAACCAGAAAGCTGAACCTAAGATAAGAAAACATGATGACGAACAGACAGTTAACAGGACAGGAAGTCCTGGGAAGTGGAAAAAGTACTCGAAATTCACATTTGATTAAAAGTCGAGATATCTGACTAAAAAACGATTCTGGTAAAAGTCACTCATTGGAATACTACTCGAGTAAATGCCTTAAAGTAGCTGATATTAAAGAAAGTTAAGTAACTTAAGTATTAATTATTAAGAATATTTATATTTTTGAATTTTGCTGTGATTTTATTCCGGTTGCCAACATTCCGCCCTATCAAAGCCTCCGTCACTGACTCTGCAGGAGCGTTTCCTCCAGTGGTTCAGTCGCCGTGACTGAAGTCGCACGCAAGAAACGACAAAAATCGGAAGTACAAAATACTGCCACAAGAGCTGTCATCATTATTACATAATCGCCAAGTTGAAATGATTTCAGCAGACTGCTTTCGTAAAATCGACCATGTTCGACGATCATGTGTTTACATCCAAAGGGCGAGGGGAAGTTTAACATGAACCAATGTTGGAAAAATTGCAATAAATAGAATGTGAAATAGATTTCCATCAGGCTGGGTTGAGACATATCAGCTTCCTTCGCACATGTTTATCT
Source organism: Zeus faber (assembly GCF_960531495.2). NCBI lineage: Eukaryota > Metazoa > Chordata > Actinopteri > Zeiformes > Zeidae > Zeus > Zeus faber. Next base: position 20,787,880 of record NC_137194.1, on the reverse strand, counting down.
TCCAAAGTCAATGGAATGCTCTTATGCAATTGGCAGACAAAATTATAAAATTATTATTATTAGAAAGTGTATTTGTTTATTACAATTACAATATCAACAAGTCATCAAGTACAATTATTTATATATTTATTTTAATAGTTATTATTATTATTATTATTATTATTATTATTATTATATATTTTTAATTATTATTATTATTACTACTACTATTATTGTTATTGTTCGAGAAGAAATTCGCAGAGTTTTGAAGCCTAAAACTATATGGAAAACCAATTTCGGCATAACACATGAACGCGGTTCCGTCTCATTAGAACCACGCTGTCACAAAGACCTCGTGGTTGTTTCATCCAAACGGATCCACATACGGAGCAGGTATTTGCGAAAAAACGATTTTGAGCGATTTTAACACAGACGAGTCAGTACGTCCGACGCCAAAATATGTCCAACCCGGCTAAAACTATCTGCAAGACATAGCTCGGCATAAGCTTCGAACGCGGTTACGGCGCGTTAGATGAGATTTACAGTAAGACGCTTTATGACGTCATCATGCTATTAACTATAAATGAACAGATTCTGATTGGATGTGTGTCCAGCGTGCTGCGTGGAGTCACTCTGTAGTCTTTCGACGTTACCAAACCGTCTATTTACGTGTATATTTATATGGGAGATGTAATGAGATCTGTTCGATTGATATTTTAAATCCGTGGTGCACATTTTGGATTTTTAGGTGTAATCCTTAAAATGTCATCAGCACGTCCCTCGGAAAACACGGGAATGTGTGAGTCAGTGATGCCTTCAAAATCCAGTGTGGTGTCAGAAAAAAAGAAGCCGTGCAATGGTAACGTGTTTCCTATTTCATGGAAATGAAAACTTACTGAAAATGTTATCCCAGTAAAAGACTGAACTCAACTTGTCATAGAAACTCTGGATGTACTTCAATGCAGCAAGGTAAGTTATAACAATGACAACATAGTTTAAAATTAAAATTAAAAGACGTTTTTTTTGTGATAAGCGTCATGTATAAACATTGTCCTATAACTACACTTAACAAACTGTTACGAAAGGCAGAAAATGTTAATGTTATCTTGACAAACTATTCCGTACTAATTGTAATAGCTTATGAATGTTAAAGTGTCATAAATGTTTTCTGAATTACAATATAGACAAGTAAACTATCAAACTGAATTTTACAGTTGTACGTTACTAACATAAAAATTACAATAAAGTAGTAAATACCAAATAACATGTCTTGATATATATATTTTTAATTAAATGTATTTATTGATATTGTTATGAAAAGTGATTACAAAAGTTATTTTTGTTATTCTTAAAATGCCGAAAAATCGCCGAAATTCATAGACAATACGGAAGCCATTATCAAAAGATCCAGATGTTGAGGTCAGTCACAATATTAAATTGGAGTTTTGTTAAAGTTCCATAAATGTTGTCTGCATTACAATATAGATATTCCATCTATTCAACTGCATTTTACAATCATACATTGAATGAAAAAGCTGGACCCAGTGTATGGCTGCCTGCAGCTATATTTATTATTATTAGAGAGTCAGACACCCCCTCTCTGTAACCTGACCTCAAAACACGGACTTCCACTTCTGCACCTTCTTCTTTTTGCACATTTTAACTGTACATTTTACACTTTACCATGTGTATATAGATATGTTTAGATATATATTTATATATAAATATGTTTCTCAATAATTATTATATGTTGTATGTAAATATATTGTACGTAAATATGTTGTATGTAGATTTGGAGTTGTAACAAAAGTAATTTCCCCCTGGGATTATTAAAGTATTTCTGATTCTCATTCTGATTCTGATTATTATTATTATATTTTTTGATTATACCAGGCTTGTGTAAGTGTTTGGCATATTGCTCACACATATTGTATAATTGTACATTTTGGTTTCTTCTTGCAGTCAGACTCCTACACAACAATGAAAATTTGACTCATTCCTGCCACTATGACTTTACATGTTGTATATTCAGTCGCTTTGTATTCTGCTGTCTGTCTGTCAAACATGTCCTTGAGCACTGCAGCAGCTCATCGTACTTGGATGTGTGTGTGTGTGTGTGTGTGTGTGTGTGTGTGTTGTGTGTGTGTGTGTGTGTGTGTGTGTGTGTGTGTGTGTGTGTGTGTGTGTGTGTAAGTGCAAATCTAAAGTCAATCACATAAAGAAAGTTAACATCTCAGGGAGCGGTATTTGGAGATCGGATGCAACATGATCAGGGGGAATGATAAGATGTTATTAAGATGTTTGTGTGTGTGTATGTGTGTGTGTGTTTGTGGGGGGGGGGGGTCATTTCAGGACACACTAGTTGAATACTTAATGAATTTAAAAGAAAGACATTGGATAAAAACAAAACCTAATAAGAACATGATTGATATCAACGTGCGCTGTGCTTTTACTGTGTTTGTCAAAGCATTTTTCCATGATATGTCACTATAATAGTGACATCAAATAAAACTTGTAATACTACATGTCTGGCTATTGGAGAAGAGCCACTTATTGATTTATTATATTATATATATAATATTATATTTTTATATTTAAAATGTAGTGTTAATATGCCTTAACTCACTTGATACATCACATCTAACTCACATTCTGTTTATTGCAATATTTCTAGCATTTTCAAATGTGAGGGTTTTTAAATTTAACCTAAACTTGGATGGATGGAAACATGGGATTGTGGAATCTAACAATGTATTAATATTGATTAGAATTAATTAATTCATCAATTTATTAATTACAATTGTAATGAGGAAGAAAATCCTATTATTGTGAATGATTTATCCTAAATCATTTTATTCTTTGTTGTTGTGGTTGTTTGATTTGAGCTTTTTGTAAAAGGACATTTAATTTAATCTAATTGAATTAGCATGAGGAGCTCTTTAATCAAAGGTTGACAAGTAAAAGAAAAATACACAAAAACCTCCAATGAGGTGTTTCTGTTTTTAATTAATTTATCAATATAAATACAATTTCAATCTCCTCCAAAAATGTTAACGCAAACTAATCAGAAGAAAAAGTGAAACTTAGCTATGAAGAAAATACAAAAAAATAAAAATAAATTTACATTGCATTTTTAACTCAAAAGAAATAAAAAGAGCACTGCGCTTATCCATTTTACAACCAAAACAAACAAAAAAAACATTCAATAATCACTAAATATTGTCCAATTGTATGTCAATGTATGTACATAAGCACAGAGAGATAAAATGGTGGAGTGGAAATACAATGGAAAGAGTCCACATACGCTATTAAGTGCAGATAAATTCCACACACACACACACACACACACACACACACACACACACACACACACACACACACACACACACACACACACAAGCACACACACAGACGCACACACACACACGCACACACACACATGCACACACACACGTATACGCACACACACACGCGCACTATAAAAGCGTACTGAGGTGTCAGTCACTCTCGTATGACCCCCCCTTCTGGCTTTGTGCTACTAAAGCCGTCAGTCACTGACACTGTTCGGGCCACGCAGAGACAAGAAAGGTCAAATGAGTCAAAGTACGTCCCATAGATCAGAGCAGCAGAGATAACGACAAAGGCCAAAATCCCACATGTACCTGAACGCTCTTTACTCCTCTTCTTTCACTTCTCTTCTCGCTTTTCAAATGAGAATGGTGTGTTTTGTTTTTTTTGCGTGTTGGTTTCTCCTTTCTTGTGTGTGTGTGTGTGTGTGTGTGTGTGAGTTTGCGTGCGTGCGTGCGTGCGTGCGTGCGTGCGTGCGTGCGTGCGTGCGAGTGTGTGAGTGTGTGAGTCTGTGTCAGTTGTTCGCTCATATTTCAGCGGGAGCGAGCAGGGGGTTCTGAGGCGAACGTCTGATGCAGCAGAAATGTGCTGCTGAAATCCGACCAAAGAGGAAAAGGGGAAAGAACATGCAGACAGGATGGATGAAGGACAAGTCCAGGGATGAGATAGATAGATAGATAGATAGATAGATAGATAGATGGATAGATAGATAGATAGATAGATAGATAGATAGATAGATAGATAGATAGATAGATGGATAGATAGATAGTTAGATAGATAGATAGATAGATAGATAGATAGATAGATAGATAGATAGATAGATAGATGGATAGATAGATAGTTAGATAGATAGATAGATAGATAGATAGATGGATAGATAGATAGTTAGATAGATAGATAGATAGATAGATAGACAGATAGATAGATAGATAGATAGATAGATAGATAGATAGATAGATAGATAGATAGATAGATGGATAGATAGATAGATAGATAGATAGATAGAAAGATGGATAGATGGATAGATGGATAGATAGATGGATAGATGGATAGATAGATGGATAGATGGATAGATAGATGATAGATGGATAGATGGATAGATAGATGGATAGATGGGTCAAACCTAATTGGAAACAAACAACCAAACAAACAAAAGCAGAAGAGAGAAAAGAAAGACGGAGAAGAATGGAGGGAGAAGGGGGGTGGAGGGGTGGAGGGCTGGAGTACTACTTGCCCGTGTGGTGGCTTAATGGACAGAGAGTCGGACTAAGCCGATCATGGGGCAGGTGATATGAGCGATAGCTTATTGGGCAGAATGCCAGGTCAGCCTGCAGGGCCTGACCCATTCTCCAAGAGGATGAGCCAGCAACACACTCATGCACAACTTACTACCAACACACACACACACACACACACACACACACACACACACTCGCGCACACACACGCGCAAAACCTCTCATGGACATTCGCCTGGATGCATTCCTTTGGCACCCACCACCAGAGGTGTCGCGGTGGCGTGGAAACACAGGTCACCTGGACGCTGCAGTTTTTTAAGTTGCGAGCGCAGAGCTCAGAGTGCGAAGCGGTGAGAGTGAACGCGGCTGGAAGCTGACAGCTGTAATGTGGCGCAGAGTTAATCCCGGTGAATCCTCATTGGTATGGCCTAAGGCAGGCTTAGTTTAGTTCTGGAAGGAAATCCCCCCCCCCCCCCCCTTCATGGCACAGTGGTACGGCCCGTTAGCCCCTGGGGTATAAATAGGGCAGCCATGGCTCCTTAAGCTGGCTTTTACGCAGTATCAGTTAAAAATATGACTTGACTAATTACATCCAGATCAGCCGCTCAGCAGAAACAAGACTTCCTCCCTCTTCTTCATTTCATCCTCCTCTTTCTGCAGCACACTTTGTTTGTCTCACACACACACAACACCCCCCCCCCCACACACACACACACACACACTCACACCCCCACCCCCCAGCTCCACACACACACATAGACACCCATGCAAAGACAACAAACATTCTCAGACATTGAAACTAATGCCACACACACTCACACACACACACACACACACACACACACACACACACACACACACACACACACACACACACACACACACACACACACACACACACAACCACAGAGTTTTACAGCGGGCAATGAGTGCTTAGACCTGAACGTTGTGGGAGTCAGAATTCGTTTCAAGATCATTCACTTGACATCTAACTGTCTTCTAACTTCATTTACTATTCAATATGTCGTCTCCTGGGGCCTTGTGCACAACACTCAAGCATGCACACAAGCACGAACACACACACAGAGACACACATATGAACTATGACTTTTGTAAATACACCAAAAAGCTGTATGCTCTGTTTGGACTTGCAGTAATTCCATGCTTACAATTTTTTATTTTTTATTAATGTTAATCATTACCTCAAATAATAATTATAACCACGATTTTAAAGTGAGTCAGCGCTTTTCGAACAAGAGACGACTGGATCACCTTAGCCTGGCTGCCATAATAACAAGTGGTGTTGTTGTGTATTTGCACTTCTCGGCAGTTAAAACCCCTTGTGTGGTCACTCTCCCCTCGCCCCATTTCTCCATGGATCACAGCTCGCTTCGGGGCCTCTGGGCCTGCGGCAGTCACAGCTCGCCTTCCTTCTCAACGGTTTGCGATCAGCATCTCTCAGACCAGATTAGTCCGACTCCGAGCCCTTGGTACGAGTAGTACTCACACGCTATGAGATCAGTGGCCGTCAAGGGAGCGGGGGAGCGCAGCGAGTTGTGGAGGAGTGGGAGAAAAGGCAGATAGTGAGAGGGAGAGACAAAAAAGAAATGAAAAGGGACCCATCGCCATTGCCAAAATGCTGTTGCTCCTGGCGTCTGGCTCTGGCTGCCAGTCGAGTTCTGTTTTTGTCATTTATTTCGGTGGCAAAGTTGTACGTAAGCAAGGGCAAAAACACGGATAAATATAGAATAGAACTTGACTGTCCACTGGAGTGGAAATTTGCCTTTGTCTGGTTGGTTAAAAGCTAAAAAAACAATCAAGGTCTAAATTGAAATGAAAATGTATAATTTATAATAGTAAAAATAAAATTATTATTATTATTATTATTATTATTATTATTATTATTATTATTATTATTAATAATAATAATAATAATAATTATAATAATAATGATGATGTGGTTAATCACAACACAATGAAACACACAAATATGTCTCATTGCAATTTTACCAATAATGTAAACAATAAAACATATTTTGCTATAAATGCTTTTAATTTTGATGGCACTTTCCCCCTCATGTGAAGCGCATTGAGTTGTATTCATCCACAAAAGGTGGCGGGTTTAATTGATTTCCTGAGATTGATGGCAGCTCCACCGAATGGAGCAGAGCCAGGTCAGCAGAGCCTGCTACAATACCATTGCTCTTGAGTGAGACTTTCTAGACTGTTTTTGAAGGCTCTGTTAATAGAACTTTTATACAGGTTTTCAAGGCAACACGGCTTCACATCTAATATAACTTCCCCATACCTCAGATCGAGTCTGCTGCCCAGAGCCACATGGTCACAGCCATGTGACTATTCTTCTCCGCTATTCTTCTCTCACCTTGCTTGGTATCAAAAGGGTGCTGTGGAGATTATTTAATTAATTTTCAGTGGGGGGGGGGGGGGGGGGGGATTCCAAATTCCACTTCAGCTACAGCATAAGCTTTTGAGCTTTCAGCCACTGAGAGTTTATTTAAAACTTGCAGGGAGCATTGCAACTGATGTGGAAAAATGCTGCCAATCATAGAAAATGTGTTTTGGCAAAAAAATAACAAAGGACAAATAAAAATGTTTTTTTTGGGGTAATCAGAAAAAAAAAACCCCACCCTGACTACAGCATTGGTTCTCAAACTTTTTGAACCATCCCCTCCCTCTGACCAAACACGAAAGTACCGCCTGCAAGCCTTCAACCCACCAGAAAGAAATTGCAGGCGTGAATGGCCTTTCTTTAAAATCCATCCGATATGCATCTCTGAAAACCCCCCCCAAAAAAAGCGAATGCAAGTTACTCTTTCACTCTCTACCACGCTCACACACATGCATACAAATCATCCCTTCATCATGTTAGACTAGAGAACTGATTTTCATCCCCTGGTAAGTTCAAACTGCAAAGTTAGAATGAGCAGTTTTTTTTTTAACTGGTATGTGACTGAGCAAATGTCATTTTTTTCAAATTGATGATCTGACCAGCACATAAAAAACTTTGTTTGAAAATGTCTGGTTTTATTTTTAAATGTCAAATCTGAGCATAATTACAATTTCTGTAATTTTTTTACATTACTGGTTCCAGTTAATTACTTTACAATTGATACGGCAATTTCTCAGTGTAGTATAGTACACCGTCACCTGTGCACACCTGTCGCTTCACCAGGGGTGACTCACGGGGCTGCGGGATGTCTCGAGCCATTTTCCTCCTATGAACTCCTCACAACGTCCGGAGATTCAGGTGCGGACGTAGCACACAACGGGATGTGTGTTTTTACCTCCTGGAAATACTTGTTTGGTTTAGGCGAGGGGGCGGCGCCTGGGCAGAGCGTGCAGGAGGCAGGACGTGATGCAAAAAGTACGCTGCGGAAATCCTAATGTTTTGTTACCGAACATTTTGGTTCCGTGTCCGGCAGCAGTGTGAGAAGGCCTCATGGAAAGCACGAGAGGGCGAGCAGGGATGTATTGCCGGGCAGATGTTTTTTGCAGAACTTTGACGATGTGCGATGGAGGCGTCGTTTTTTGCAGGTCCCGGTGTACGGTTGTTAATAAAAAAAAATAAAAAATCTCCGTCTGATTTCTCAATAAAGTTCCTTCAATGTACACTATTTGCTGTTGTTGATAAGCAGGTGGGCGAGTGGGCGTGTCCGTGACGTTTCTATCAAATGCCAGTTGCATGATAGAAACGTCAGTGACACGCTGCGAATTCTCCGGGCAATCACCTGCTCTATTCACACATGGCCTCAGTCGGACATTACACAGACTTTGTACTGGGGAGCTGTCTGGATAAACTCTCTTAAATGTCTGCACCAACTGATTTGTACGGTGGCTTTTTCTCATACAGCTCCTCCCAGGTAATGTCCAGATAAGTTCAGGGTTGGGATGCATGTGTGAAAGCAGCTTCAGATTTAATGGCGCCTTGTCAATTCATCCATCAATGCGCCGGCGTCCCGGACAGATCAGAGTCAGCTCAATCTAGACGGAGAGGTCACAAAAAATTGAGGAGACTCCTGTTTTGTGTGTTGGCTCGTTGTGTTTGTACGACACTGGCAGTGGCTGCTATTGGTGCCATTGAGTTTATATGCGAATTGTGTATTTATTGTCTTGTCCAGCTGGTTATTTATGCATAACTAACAAAAATGGAGGGACATTTTTTTTATTTGTGTTCATAGGAAACATATATTTTTTAGTGATTGATAAACAAACTAAAAGATATACAGTGCATATAGAATGTGTCATTTAAACACGTTTATGCGTGCCAACAATCACCTACTGTCGAAAATGAGATTCTGACAGTCTGTCAACAACGCATAGTTAGAAAATCTGTCACTTCATTTTCAACTGATGCGTTGGGGCGTCTCATTGGCATTCCGTCACTGAGCTCCTCCATTGACTTCGACAATTTCCAGCGGAGCCGATGGAGCAATTGTGTACAAGGCGTACAGTATGGCTTTCTGGATCATGAATTCAAGATTCAAGATTCAAGATTCAAGAGGTTTATTCGTCACATACATACACATACCTTCATATATATGCAGTGAAATGTCTTTACAACGCACCCGGGGATTATGCACAATCGTTACTAAACCGAACATAATAGCTAACCTAATTCCTACTGAGCTAACTAACTGAAACTAACTGATTCCTAAAACGTAATGCAGTGAGTGAATAGAATCATATAAATAAAATAAAAATTAAATAAGACTCAAAAAGATTATTTAAAGTGGAGCTACAAAATAGAAGGGACTAGAGTTTATGGGATAGGCTATTTGTATATAGAGATATGTGCAATAAAGTGCATGTGAATAAAGTGAGTATGGAGATGTACAGAATACAACAGTACTACACAGCAATACAGTGACAACGCACAGCACAGCAATACAGCCCAGTATGCAGTAACCCAGAACAGTGATACAGTACGATGATACGATACAGAATGATATCCCTTTTCTTTGGGCCCGAGGCGGGAAGACGGCTCCGAACTGGAAACCATTCATACCAGCGGGCGACGCAGAGCCTCCCACCAAGCATGTCCGAGGAAAGTAGAAAGAGGGAACCCACGCGGGCATGTGGACGAAACGTGCAAAATTCCGATGCACGGGACGCGAGCCGAGACCCAAGCCCCGGCGACGGCGCTGCCTGACTGTTCCTCCGACGACCGGCAGCGCGTGGGCACCGGCGTCATGTGCCTGTGAGCGAACGTGCACTCGATGCACTCGAACGGGCGGCGGCGAAAGGTGAGGAGGCTTGACGGAGAAGGCGTGGGAGTAAGTGGTAGGAGGCCGAGTTGAGAGGCCATTGACCCCCATTGTAGATGCGGTGTGGAGGAGGAGGAGAACATCGCGCTCACACCGTATGCAGGGGTGACCGAGACGAGTTTCAAGGAGATGAATCCGTACACATATTGGAACGGGCGGAGAAGAAACCCAGTGAACCGACGGATCGCCTCGGCTGCATACACAGCCGCACATGCTGCGCACGTACGCCAACACCTGCTCAAGCCGCGCCGGCATGTATGATCGGAATATATTTACATGCCAAGCAACACCTCTCCCTACACCTGGCTCTTAAGGGACGCCCTGCTGATACACGCATGTCTGTCACCTAAAAGTAGTCTGGCACAATATCAACTGTCGCCCCCCACACACACACACGCGGCTCCGTTCAGGGTTACTCATCTCACGCCCGGGGTCCGGCCGCTTCCCATGTTCCTCAGGCTTCCAACGGTTAAGCTAAACCTAGAAATGATCCCTCATCAGTCTTCCCTTTGGTTAGTTTAGTGACACGACCGGAAGGTTGGTGGTGCTTGCGTATCACTGGGTGGTGGCCGGGAGGTGTTTGCAAACCGTCACAGAGCGTCTTTCTGAGCCGGCGTTCATGCAGAACAAACATCCAGGAGGGACACGCCCAGAAAGCAAGTGCAAACTCAAGTGCTCAAAGAAAAAAATGACAGGGCGCACAGGAATATGCTAAAGCGGTCGACGCTACCTCGCTGCTCTGTAGCTTTCCCTTGCTTTCAGCCGGCGCAGCCCACCCCCCTTCCGCACTCTGTCTTTTCCCTCTCTCTCCCTCTCGCTCTTCCCCTCTCACTCCACTGGCAAGGTGTTGGAGAGCACACTCTGAACGCTGGGTGAGAGTGCCAGGGTGAATGGCTGTCAACATGAAAGGGTGGGGTGTGCGTGCCTGTGTGTGTGTATGTGCGTGCGTGCGTGCGTCTGGCGTGCGTTTAACACCTATGTCGATGTGCACATGCTTTTGCACGTGTGTGTGTGTGTGTGTGTGTGTGTGTGTGTGTGTGTGTGTGTGTGTGTGTGTGTGTCTATACGAGTGTGTGCACGAGTGCAAACTTGCGTGTGTTTGTGTTTGTCTGTCTGTCTGTCACATTCTGTAGGTGGAGCGGCATGGGAGGGTGTGAAGGAGCGCTGTGATAATGAATTATATAACGTCCAGATTGCATAAGATAGATGATTATTTATGTGAGGCCAGATATTGAGGGTGTATAAGTATTTATTTTCACCGGCGCAAGGCGCGATTTGTACATCAACGTAAAACCAACGTATGAATAAGGGTCTGAAAACGCTCTCAGCTGGAGCTACTTTCTTGTTGTGTGGGTGTCAGTAATGTACGTAATGATGGGTTTTTAAAGAGAGGCTTTGAAGGTGTTCAAATTCAGTGCATGGGTATCTGTACATCAATGTATCGTTTAACCGTACACTGGTCCGTTCACAAGGGTTTCTGCATATAAACACTTCCACACACCATAGCTCGGGGGTTGAGAAGTGGGCAACAGTTGCTTAAATGCATGTGCGTATGCAGACGAATCCATTTAATAACTCAGACGGTGCATCAGTTTGTCAGTTCATCAGTCAGTCAGTCAGACACCATGAAAAACACACCAACAGGAAGAATGAAGTCTGAAAGGATGTGTTACTTGTAGTTAGAGATGTGAGGCAGCACGCAGAGAGAGCGAGAGAGAGAGAGAGAGAGAGAGAGAGACCAAGCCGGCACCGCTGCCTCCTCTGTGCCTGACTCCATGCATGAGTGTGTCCCTGTAAAAATAGACCTCTTAAAGGGCCAGCAGCTACTCAACCCTCTTCCACAAGAGGCCTGTTCCGCTCCACGCGGTGACACTGCCTTAAAAAAAAAAAAAAAACGGGATACATGGAGTGTGTGTGTGTGTGTGTGTGAGAGAGAGCGAGAGAGAGAGAGAGAGAGAGAGAGAGAGAGATGTGTTCCTCATTCATTCTGTAAACAGCGCTTATGATGTTTTTTTCCCTCATAGAGCCGTGGCTAAATAGAAACGCTTTTTAGCCACTTCCCACTTCCACTATGTTTTTATTGTATATTCTTCATTCATGGGGGCAGGCCTGTGCACACTTTCACTGTGTGGGGGTGGGGGTTTCTAGATGAACCCGTTTCAGGACACCCATCCGTGGGACAGTTGGGACATCACAGCCGGCTCCAGTTTTTCGGTGTGGAGACCTGCCACCGTGCGGGTCCTCAGCGTGATCAGCGGCGGTTCGAGGACAGCTGACACAAGAGTTGCCGCACCCCGGCGCTCGCTTTCAATGACACAGCGCCCAGGAGACCAGAGCCCCACCCAGTCAACTTCACCCTGATGACACCAAAAGCTGCAAAAGTCTAAATGGTCACACCTATTAGCCATAAATGCTTTTCAAACAAGTAGTTATACATTTTTAAAAAGTGCTATGAAAACGGTCGAGGTTTGTACATTACGTAAACCCCGACCTTTTCTCATTGCACTTCAAAGTAAAACCACTTACAGCGAGTCTACGGCAAAATCAACTCGGCTCGCCTCAATTCTCAGATGCGTAGCGGAGTTC
>NC_137194.1:20770445-20772945 GCF_960531495.2 Zeus faber | reverse complement strand
CTTGGCGCGCTGAGGTCACTGTGAAGGGTGGAGATCAGGAAGGATGTTCTTTGAAGGCGAGAGAATGATGACAGCGTCCTTTCGGACCTCAAAGCTGTTTTTGATGCGTCTTCAAGGAAGGCATCCCGCTAACACCGAAAACAAAGATTTGCCGAAATTTTAGTTTTATTCAGAACAATTCCATTGATTACGGTTCGAAATATTAAACACTGCTGGGCGTCAGATTTGATTTAGGGCTGTGACGCAATGAATTGTTTAGATTCTGATGAATCACCAAATTTATGTTGAATTGAGAATGACCGCATATATTTCATCGCGTTTCATGAAAAACTCGAGCAAAATTGTATTCGGTACGCAAGAATTCCTACTTTTCCAAAATTCACGTTAAATAGAGACTCAAAAATAAATACAAAACTAATTTGCACACAAATTACACCTTATGGTGCTTTATTCTGTTGAGTCGCCTTTTTACTGCTTTTGTTATTGTTTTTAGGTAGGTATGAGTTCAGTTTACCATTGGATAGTAGAGCACACATATTGGATTTATGATCTGGATGACCTATTTGCAAATTTGATAAAAGGGTATTTAATACTTTACAATCAATTACTAATTTATATCATCACGTACAGTCACTGGCACGCATTTTCCTCAAATGCTCTCACATAAGGCACAGCTTATCGCATGAAACATTTACAGTTCCCTCTGCATGACATTATCGTGTGAAGGAAATCGTGATAAGAAATGTATTCGTGATCTCTCGCCGCTCTCTCAGAGCATTCAGCATTTCTCTAAACTTTCACAGAGATCTTAACGTACTTCTGTACCTCCTTCTTGATAGTGGACAAGAACAAAGCAAAAATAAGATTGCATGTCGGGGGCTGCATTGCCAATGAGATAATTTGTTGATTTCCCCCCCAAAACTGATTATCTACTGGGGATGTGGTGGATATAAAAAAAAAAAAAAGAAACGATAAGAAAAAAATAAAAAGCCAGGAAAATTTTATCCAACAGCCAGCGTAAAAAAGGAGAAGGTACAACCATATTGCTTACGTGCTTGGATCGCATGGTGTGTGTGTGTGTGTGTGTGTGTGTGTTTGCGCTTGTGAGTAGTACTCACCACAGAGGCTGAGTAGTGCATTGTCATTTCCCCTCTCTGTCTTCGTCTCTCTCCACTCTCACTTCTCCATTCTCACTACAACGTCCCGTCAACAACACCGCAAATAAGAAGGGTGACCAGGCATGTGAGTCCTCATGCTGCCATTAAAATTTCTACATTATGGAAGTTTTCATTCAAGATGTGCTTTTCCAAATTTAACATATGAATATGTGTCTTTGGTTTCTCTATTTGTATGCCAGGCTTTCCGTCGTCAGTGAGTGGTTACACACACACACACACACACACACGCACACACGCGCGAAAACACTCGTGCACGCACGCACGAGTGTTTTCTTGCTGACTTGCAATTTTTGAAAATTCCCCCAATTTTGTTTTAAAATGTCCTTAATTGCGTCGTAATTCTTGGAAATAGAAAAACAAATAATTTTGGACCTTAATAATCACAAAAACCCTGGTTCTCTCATTTTACAATTTCAGTCATTTTCATTACTTTCATTCTGTGTGTGTTTGTGTGTGTTTGTGTGAGTTGCGTGTGTGTGTGTGTGTTTGTGTGTGTGTGTGTGTGTGTGTGTGTGTGCGTGTGTGTGTGTGTGTGTGTGCTTGTGTGTGTGTCTGCGTGTGTGTGCGTGCGTGTGTGTGTGTGTGTGTGTGTGTGTTGTGTGTGTGTGTTTGTGTGTGTCTGATGCTCATTAAGCCCGTAGCGTTCCTCTGGAGGACACACTGGAGCTGCTTGACCCAAAACACACGCCCGTCTTCACTGCTGACACACTTTACACCCCGACACCAGATGAGAAAAAGGAACAGGCTTTCCTGCACTGGGAGGGGCGAAACCCAATCGTTATTTTACCACCTCCGATTGCTGTGACATTCCTTCGTGTTAAAAACTCTCCTGTGGCCACTTTGATTTTTAATTCATAACACGAGGAAAGAGGCAAGGGCTCAGTTGCAGAAAGAGCAGCTTGTTGCCGCGGTGAATCGACTGCATTTGATCACATATTTTTGGATGAATTTATCCTCCATTTATACCGGTAAGTCAGTACAAGAAACAACCAAATGTTCTACAGGAATAGGGAACAAAATGAGCAGCACAATAATCCTGGTTTGTAACGCTTACACCATCATCATTGTGTGTGTATGTGTGTGTGTGTGTGTGTGTGTGTGTGTGTGTGTGTGTGTGTGTGTGTGTGAGTGTGTGTGTGTGTGTGTGTGTGTGTGCGTGTGTTTGATTTACCATACTTGTAAGGACATGTCTCCCAAATGAACAATTTTCTACTTTTGAAGTGCACCGGGAACATGGTCCTCACTTAGCAGGTGTAATTACTCAAGATCCAAGATTCAAGATTCAAGAGGTTTATTCGTCACATACATATACATACTTTCAT
>NC_137194.1:20760445-20765445 GCF_960531495.2 Zeus faber | reverse complement strand
TTTCCAGAACCTAATATTTGACATTTAACAGAGTGAGATGTCAGAGAGAGAGAGAGAGAGAGAGAGAGATGGAGAGACAAGAAAACAACAATAACACACACACACACACACACACACACACACACACACACACACACACACACACACACACACACACACACACACACACACACACACACACACACACACACACACACACACACACACACACACCTATTATATCATATCAAAAATGAACTGAAAATCCTCTACTAAATAACATATGAACTATATGGAAGAGAAAGTTTGAATTACCTGTCAAGTGTGTGTGTGTGTGTGTGTGTGTGTGTGTGTGTGTGTGTGTGTGTGTGTGTGTGTGTGTGTGTGTGTGTGTGTGTGTGTGTGTGTGTGTTTGCTTGTGGGGCAGCCCCATGCAGGCAGAGGGTGGGTGTATCATCACCACAGGTTGGAGTTGTGAAACTGCACCTTCTTGCATCTCCACAGAAGAAAAATCAAGCAGAAAAAAACTTGAGCAAAAAGAAGCTTCCTGTTTGTAGTTTCATCACTGGATGTGATTAAATCAGATTTGATGAGACCTTAAACGAGCATCTCTCAATCCCAAAAATGTAATCACTCAGAGTTGACGCTGAGGGAAAGTTCCAGACAAGGCCGATCATGGGATCCCTGCCCTGTTCTCAGATACGGAGAGGTGTAGGAGTTGGTTCCATTGAGCGCATAACAACTTGTTTGTGTGTGTGTGTGTGTGTGTGTGTGTGTGTGTGTGTGTGTGTGTGTGGACCTTTTTCACCAGCATCATTGGAGGAATCATGTTTCCACTAACATCTGAGGTATTCACATGTCCCCCTGAGCGTAACTTCTGTATTTTTCAATATTTACTGTGGTTTGCATTTGACACACCAACAAAATCTAACGATTTTATTCATTTTTATTTATCGTACTTCGGGATTTTTAGTGCTCACATCCCCGCTCACTCACACCCCATGTCACAGGCCCTTCTCTCGCTCACTTGGGCAACACTGGAAGAAGAGTTATTGAGTTTTAAGGATGCGCGTTAACGTTGCCATGACATTAATGACAAAATACTTGAATCATGGAAAACTGTTTTTGGACTTTTGAGGGCCTGAATCTTAAGTCACCCCGAGGGTTAATCCAGGTACATTTTTTATACTGGGGAAAAAGGAGGAGAGACTTGAAGAATAGAATAAATATATTTTATTGAAGACAATTCATCAAATAATATGGCTAATGAATAGAGATCAAAAGTTTTCAAATCTTCTATGTTTTTATATAGACAGACAGACAGACAGACAGACAGACAGACAGACGGATAGACAGATCGATAGATCGATAGATAGATAGATAGATAGATAGATAGATAGATAGATAGATAGATAGATAGATAGATAGATAGATACATAGATGAGTAGGTGTTCTGTAGTCAGTATATACTGCAACAGTTTTTCGTCAGTGAAGTGAGAGCGATCAAAGACATCGGAGAAAAGAAAACAACCGAATACATTTTATTTTCAAATTTTTCAAGTGCGCCGTAACCCGCGGAGAGGGAGGGAGACAGCTTGACTGGTAAGTAGTTTGACATTAGAAGATCGAGTACAGTTTCACTATGACTATATGGAGGCAGCCATCCGTAGACAAACGCCTCTGCATACACAAATGAAGCCCGAGGCAAAAAAAAAAAAAAAGCGCTGTTTAAGTACAAATGAACTTTAATCAAAGAGACGTGTCAGGAGGCAGAGCAGCTCGAGGGGGTCGCTTCCTGCAGGCCTTGGGTGCAGCCGGGTGCGCGCAGTTCATGGATGTACTGTAATGTTCGGTGACTTGCCGAAGCTCGGCTGCATGCAAGGTGGATTCATCCCTCTCTGTCGCTCTCTCTCTCTCTCTCTCTCTCTCTCTCTCTCTCTCTCTCTCTCTCTCTCTTCTTTTTCTCTTTTACCTCCTCTCATCTATAATTGAGAGCTCCCACTGTACCAACTTCATTTGCCGGCTGTGAATAATGAATGAGACACAGAGTGGAGGTGCTTTTTCCCCTCCGCTGGTTTGATACCTGATTAGTTGTTTATCTACGCTATCTGCGCCCCCGCAGGCTGGGGGATCCCACCGCTCGCCGCCCCGCACCAAGCAGCGGCGATGCGGGGAGAAACGGTCCAGAAAATTGCAACGCGGGATGATTAGCCTTTAACGGAGGCCCGATAACAAATTTGCCATCTCAGTGAAAACACGACTGTGGTTGTAACGCGGTGCTACTGCTACTGCATTGCGGTGACGTCACTACCGTAGAGAGTTAGTGAACAGAAATGAACCACCAGGGACTCTCTGTGAATGCAAATTGTGGCGATCAAAGGGATGTTTCAGCACCGAATGCATATACAGTATAAACTTACAATGCTGTGAATATCTGCAGCAACTTTACACCACCACCACAAACACACACACACACACACACACATACACACACACACACACACACACACACACACACACACACACACACACACACACAGACACACACACACACACACACACACACACACACATAAACATGCTCTCACACAAACACACGTACAGCTTGCTTTCTGGTGGGACGAGCTTCCCCTCTGAAGTCCAAACCATGTGAAGCGTGTGCATTTCGCCACCTCTACACAGCGGGATGATGAACCTCAGTGCTCAGTCACGGTGACACTCGATGCTTATTACTAATAGTGTGTTTCAGTTCCACAACGGGGAGCAAGAAGTGCAAACATGGCAGTTTTGGCCAGTGTATTGATTGATGAAAATCTGGAACTGGACGAGAAAGGTTGGTAAATACTGTATAAGGTATGACTCCCCCTCTTTGTACCCCCGCCACACACACACACACACACACACACACACACACACACACACACACACACACACACACACACACATACATACACATGAAATTACAAAAAACATTTTTTTTTATACATTTACAACCCCCCCCACACACACACACACATGTAAAGCCAAAAAAATATAATTTATTTTACACATTTATACACACTAAACATGCCCCTCTCCCCACCACCACCACTCCACCATCACCACCACCACCACCACCACCACCACCCCCTGACCTCCAAAGGGGCTGTAAAAATAAATTCAACATGACTTGACATGACTTCACACACGCACACGCACACGCACACGCACACACACACACACACACACACACACACACACACACACACACACACACACACACACACACACACACACACACAACTGAAGAAGCAGTATGAGTTGCCAACCGGCGTCTAACCCACCTCATAACAACTTGTATTAAAACGAATCAACACTGCCTCCCCCTCTCTCTTCCTACCGTCACCTCACTCCTTCCTCCCTCTCGCACCTAGTTTCTTCGTCTTTCACTCCTACAGAGCTGAATAGAGAGAGAGAGAGAGAGAGAGAGAGCGAGAGAGAGAGAGAGAGAGACAGAGAGAGAGAGAGAGAGAGAGAGGGAACGTGCAGGGAAACACAAAAGGGGGTATGAGTGCGTGCCAGTGGGCAAACGATGGAGCTTTAGGGAGCGGGGGAAAGAGCGAATGCTGGGTCGAGACGTGGGGAGTATAGTGGAGCGTGAGAGTGTGAAGGAGAGATAGAGAGACAGGGAGAGGGAGAGAGAGAGAGAGAGAGAGAGAGGAGAGAGAGGAGAGATAGGAGAGAGAGAGAGAGAGAGAGCGAGAGGCAGCAGGAGGAGGGGGAGTGTGTAAACAGCAGAAGGTTCACTGGGTTCGGTGTTCAGTAGCGGAGCTGAGAGAGAGATGGGCGTCAGAACTCCAAGCCCAGGGGGATGAATAGTGGTGCGTGACTCACATATTCATGCATACGTGCGCGTTCACGTGTGCGCACACACAGACACACAGACACACGCACGCACACACACACATACTTTACACAAACTCTTATAGACAGCATGTAACACAAACAATAAAGCCATTTGCAAAGTGTGACATTGTGCAGCATTATTCAGCCTTTTTTTCCATCTAGTTACCAAACAATCCGGCAGCTTTTGTATAACATGGCTGACCTTAGATCTCTGTCGGTAATTAGTTTGTTACTGTATACTGGTCTCTAAGTGTTCATTATTATCATCACCCAGGAGCCTCTCAACCCTGCCCCCTGATATAACAATCCAAAGGAAAGCAAAATGTTTCAACTGAGGAAACTGGTGTCTTTGTAATAATGAATAGACAGATAGATAGATAGATATATGGATAGATAGATAGATAGATGGATAGATAGATAGATAGATAGATAGATAGATAGATAGATAGATAGATAGATAGATAGATAGATAGATAGATAGATAGATAGATAGATAGATAGATAGATAGATAGATAGATAGATAGATAGATAGATAGATAGATAGATAGATAGATAGATAGATAGATGGATAGATAGAGCAGCTCACATCAAAATAGGCAAAAAAAAATAATAAGGCAACAGAATAATAATATAAGAAGGAAAATGGCAATACGTGGCAATATATGGGAAATGTGAAAATATACAAATAAAAAGTAGCCTAAAAATAGCCAATAACGATAATAATAAAAAACCAACAGACAAAATGATGCAAAGAATAAACGGGAACAATGTGGTCATATACATTAACTAATGAAATAAACCCAACAGTAAACCAGAAGGATAAGACTGAAGATATGAAGAAGTTGAAAAGGTTAAGAAAATAAAAAAACTATTTGCGTCCTCTGGTTTTACACGATTGCACTTGTGTCATAACAGGACAAACATTGACAAGATAAAAAGTAAAAATATATTTTGATTACTGCGTGGTTTAAAATGTTCCTCTCATAATGACTGATATATATATATATATATATATATATATTTTTTTTTTTTTACCAAGTTTGATGTTGTGTTACAGAGAGAGTCAAAGCGATACCGGCGGCCTGCAGGCCTCAGCGATCTAAACCCTGCACATGAGTCACTAGGTCTCATTTAG
>NC_137194.1:20607945-20757945 GCF_960531495.2 Zeus faber | reverse complement strand
TATATTTTTTTATTCAACAAGTTACCCAGGCACAAAGGATACAGGCTGTGATCTAAGACACGTTATTGTGCTACTCAGGAAGGCATAACAAATATCCCTTTAGATGGCGAGAGAGGCATAACCTACTGTAGGTAATAATTATGTTGCGCACTTAAAGCGTTGCTCTGTGAAGAGTTGGTTTTAAGTAAACTTTTAGCTGTCATTCCTAAAAGCCACCAGTAGATGTCCATATAGACTCACAGTACTTCTTGATCTAAATCCAGAGCCTGCGTCTGGAATACTTTTTATTTTGTATTTCTCAGACTGACAGAGGCCTGTGTCCCTCGCTCCCTGTAAATACAGTCATTACCCCGCATGCCGCGGTTGGATCCCTGTAGAAAAGCTCTCTAAGTCTATTTTTACAGGCCCCGGGTTCCTGCTGTCCGTCAGAGCTGTGCGTCATTCCGACATCGGTTCGCAAATAAGGATTAAAAGATTCTGGGTTAAAATCAGTTATAATAATCGTAACCTCCCCGAAAGCATCTTCAGGTTTTATTTGTAGCTGTATTATTATTTTTTTTGTTAACATTTAAAGTAATTAAGTAAGTAAGTAACTAAGTAAGTTAAATAGATTTACCCCTCAAGCAAAAGTCAAGTCAAGTCAAGTCACACTTAATTCACATACCAGGGCAACACAATGCGCTTTACAAAAAAATACAAAAAAGAAAGAGAGACCGTCGTTGTCAACCGGTCATTAAAAAAGAATCCCCCTGAAACAACAGCAACAACAAAAGCAACAACCAAGACGACAAAAACAACAATAAAGGCGACTCCAGCCACAGTGGCAGCAACAGCAACAGAAAACAACAACAGCAGCAACATCGACACCAGCAGCAACGTACATGCAAAGACGTCACCCGAACCGGAAGTGGTCGCTCTCACCGGGACCGGAAAGGTCCCGGTGGGGATGGTAGCTCAGGAGGTAGAGCTGGTGGTCTAGTGATCCAAAGGTTGCTGGTTCGATCCCAGGCTCCTCCTGCTAGCATGCTGTAGTGTCCTTGAGCAAGACACTTAACCCCTAATTGCTCCTGATGGCTGCGTCCGTCGGTGTTTGAACAATTGTAAGTCGCTTTGGATAAAAGCGTCTGCTAAATGACTAAATGTAATGTAATGTAGGTCACTCAGGTTAGAGATGGTTAAGTCGAGATATAAGGCTTCATTAAGTAGAGGCATAAGGCTACGTTAGGTTGAGGTATAAGGCAAGCGAGAGTCAAGTTTAGGTACAAGGTTAGCAGCAGCCACGACAGCACCAGTCAGCAGCAGCAACGACAACACCAGCAGCGTCAACACCAGCAGCAACAAAAACAGCAACAGCAACGGCGCACAAGCGAAGACGTCGCCGGGACCGGAAGTGGTAGCTCTCACCGGAACCAGAAATCTCCTCATCTGCATTGAGTCAACAGTGCGTACCATCTCATCTCAACGAAGTAAAGCACAGCAAAGACGTCACCGGAGCCGGAAGTGGTAGCCCTTCACCGGAAACGGACATTTCAACTGCGTGCACCATCTCATCTTAATCCAGTCACGGTCCTTTAATAAGCGCCCCTAGGTTACGGGTCAAGTTTTCAATCAGACCTTGGGAGGGAGATCCTTTTGACTTTCTCTCTCCGAAAACACACCCTTCTTATGATCCTCCAACTGTAATATCACAACAGAAGCAACCACAGGAGCAGAAATAGCGGCAACATCAACACCAGCAGCAACAACAGCAAAACCAAAGCGGGAGCAACAAAAGCAACGCACGTGCAAGCACCCCACCGGAACCGGAAGTGGGAGCTCTCACCGGAACCGGAAAAGTCACTCAGGTTAGAGATGTTCGAGATGTTGAGTTGAGGTACAAAGTTAGACATATTTCAATTAGTGTGTAAGGTTAGAGATGGTTAAGTTAAGGTATACGTTCAGGGATTGTTATGTTTAGGTATAATGTTCGAGATGATTAGGTTAAGGAATAAGGTCAGAGATGGTTAAGTTTAGGTATAAGGTTAGCAGCGGCGACGACAACACCAGCAGCAATGACAACACTAGTTGCTACTGTACCAGCAGCCACAATAGCAGCAGCAACAGCAGCATCAACAGCGCACAAGGGAAGACTTCGCCGGAACCGTAAGTGGTAGCTCTCACTGGGACCAGAAATCTAATTTGTATTGAGTCAACAGCTCTCAGGGAAGCAACGCACAGCAAAGACGTCACCGGAACCGGAAATGGCAGCCCTCACCAGACACTGAGATTTCAGCTGTGTGCACCATCTCATCTAAATCCAGTCACGGTGGATGGTTAGGTTTAGGTATAAGCAGCAACGACAATACCAGCAGAAACAATAGCAGCAACAGAAAACAGCAGCAGCAATAGTAGCAGCAACAGCGCACAAGCGAAGACGTCGCCGGAACCGGAAGTGGTAGCTCCCACCGGAGCCGGAGAACTCACTCAGGTGAGAGACGGTTAAGTTGAGGTGTATGGTTAGAGGTGTTTAAGTTAGGGCACAGGGTTAGAGATGCTTAATTTTAGCCATGAGGTAAGCAAGGGTTAAGTTTAGGTATAAGGTTAGCAGCAGCCACAGCACCAGCACCAGTAACACAGACAGACAGACGGACAGACGGACGGACAGACAGACAGACAGACGTCAGTCAGTAATAGACTGTCGCGAACAGAAAGGTTTTAAACCTGCTTTTAAAAGTATTGAGTGTGGGGGCCTCTCTCAGGTCGCTTGGTAGGGTGTTCCATTTACTTGGGGCATAGATACAGAAGGCAGCTTCTCCTGCCTTAGAGTTGGTACGAGGGATAATTAAAAGACCACTGCCTGTCGACCAGAGAGTTCTTGCTGGTTTAATATATATATATATATGTATACATATATATATAAACCAACCTTGGAATAATGCCGTTGCCATTAAGAGGCCTTTAATTATACAAAGTGGATTTAAGAATTGCTGAAACTGAAGTGCTTCTAACCCCTGACAGAAACTGGCCACACTGTGTGTGTGTGTGTGTGTGTGTGTGTGTGTGTGTGTGTGTGTGTGTGAGTGTGTGTGTGTGTGTGCGTGCATGCCTGCGTGCGTGTGTGAGTGAGTGCGTGTGTGAGTGCGTGCGTGAGTGTGTGTGTGTGTGTGTGTGTGTGTGTCATCTAAATGACTCTGGTTGTGTGTAGGATATAATCTTATTGATACTCATTGTGCTTTTTTGGGCGTTTTCCCCCCAAAAGATTAATCGATTGTAAGATTATGGGATAGATTGAGCTTATTTCTACATAATGACTCCTGTGATGACAGTGATGGCATTAAAGTGTGTATTTAATTGGATGAAAGGGTCCCACCAACGACCAGCCCATTTAAGGGTGCCGCACTATAAACAAGATTCGGGGTTGAAATATTATATCAGTCTCGGCTATCTTTCAGAGAGGGAATATTGGATTTGCTTTAAGATGCTGTACAGATAATGGAAAAATAAATCGTTGCAAGACATAGTACAATGGAAGTGTGAGCGTCGTCCATCACTCCACTGCCAGTGCAGCACTTTCATGTTATCAGCGTAGGAGGGCGTGAAGGGGTTTTTCTTCTCTGGTATATTCCTACACATTATGTAAAAAAAAGCCTTCAGTGCCCCCAACCCTCCCCCACATTGTCATGGTGGTACAGGCCATAATGCCCTAGTACGCATACACACACAACCACACACACACTACTCCCTCTGTCCCTAAGCTCTATGGCTCACCACAAACACGCCTGAGTCTGCTTGACTGGCTAAAGGGGTGGGGGTGGGCGAGCGAGAGAGAGAGAGAGAGAGAGAGAGAGAGAGAGAGAGAGAGA
This sequence comes from Zeus faber, assembly GCF_960531495.2. Lineage (NCBI taxonomy): Eukaryota > Metazoa > Chordata > Actinopteri > Zeiformes > Zeidae > Zeus > Zeus faber. The sequence goes on along the minus strand of NC_137194.1, from coordinate 20,754,103 downwards.
GAGAGCGAGAGAGAGAGAGAGAGAGAGCAATATGTAGTCTAAGTCAGCTTGGGATGCACTAATAAGAGTCGAACCCTGCAGAGATCAACAAAGCCAGGAGACTGTAGTAGAAGGGAAAAGGAGGAAGAAGAAGAGTAGCGCGGGGAAGAAGGAGAACAGGAGGAAGAGAGGCTGCCTTGAATCTGCTGCTTTGAGGTGCTGATACCACAACCAGGAGCCCAGGGATGCAATGACTAGATGACCAGCTACGGCACAGGCACAGGCGTCCCGTCTTGGAAATCTGACAGGAGGGGACGAAGAGACCACACACACACACCCGCGCGCGCACACACACGCACACACACGCGTGCACACACACACGCACACAACACACACAATCAGAGGGAAGCGCTCATCAGCACTGTGCCTGAATTGATTGGATCATGTCTTCCACCGCGTCGACTAACAACAACAAGCGGCTGGCGTGTGAGTAACACTGCATTCTGTTCTGCTCTGCTCTGATTTCTGACTGACTCTGATTGCAGTTGATGTTGATGAAAACAATGTGATGAATAATCAGCTTCTCAAAAAAACACATTTTAGCACAAGATTCACAACTTGATCAAGGAGTACTTGACTTATATCAATCCACTCACAAACCATTCTTTCTTTCATTGATTGCCACTTTTTTTTAATACAGGTCTGAGTTGCTTCAAATTGGATATATCTTGATGATGAAACAATACACTTTTATTTTGGTATTATTTGGAAGTTCTTTCCGTCTATACTCTACAGTATGTCTATATTCTAGGCATTAAGTGCATTTGAAATTCTGTGGGGGAGAAAATAAGAAAGCCCGATGCTCTGCGAGTTCATTGCCGGTGGTGAGTTGTTTTTCGGGCTGCATTCAGCACGGTTCAAAGGTTCATTCATACCCCGGGCCGTGGAATACAAGGGAAATAACTCTTTGAGTTTTATCTTTTTACCACAGGATCCATTCACGTCAGCAAACAACACATGATTGAGAAGGCGGGGTTAAGATCTCGTCCTTGTTGACCCATCTACCAAACTATTTTGAGCAAGGACAAGGAAAGTTGCCTCTCTCCTTGCCCAGACTGTGCACCGCGGTGGCACACACCCGCGTAATTACTTGAGTGAGGGGCTAATAGCTTCTTCCTAGCGCTGCGTCATTACACCAGAGGATAGTCTTTACAGGACTGACGTTCTAAGAGGCACCTGCCGACAAGAAGAGAAATCAACCTCCCAATTTAACCACCGACCTTATAAGAGAAGGCTCAGTGAGTCATTATACTTACTTCAGTAACTTTCCCAATCAATGTAACATTGTAACACTGCACTGTGTGTGTATGCGTGTGTGTGTCTGTGTGTGTGTGTGTGTGTGTGTGTGTGTGTGTGTGTGTATGCGTGTGTGTGTGTGGGTGGGTGACTGTGTGTGTGTGTGTGTGTGCGTGGGTGTATGCGTGTGTGTGTGTGTGTCTGTGTGTGTGTGTGTATGCATGTGTGTGTATGCATGTGTGTGTGTCTGTGTGTGTGTGTGTGTGTGTGTGTGTGTGTGTGTGTGTTTAGCTCAGTGTCTTGGCCTCAGTGCTTCGGAAGCTGGTCGAAGGGGTGGAGATGCAACAGCGCCAGTTTGCTTTGATTTGTACCACCTTAAAAACTCAACACAATTTTTTCCCCTTTTAATTCCCCTAAAATGAATTGAAAATCCTCTACCTAATAACATATGAACTATATGGAAGAGAAAGTTTGAATTACCTATCAAGTGTGTGTGTGTGTGTGTGTGTGTGTGTGTGTGTGTGTGTGTGTGTGTTTGTTTGTTTGACTATACTAGTGTGAGTACTTTTTGTGCAACAGGGACATGGGTCCTCACATACCATATGTATTTACTCAGACCGTACTTTAATACCAGTACAAGAATATGTGTGTGTGTGCGCGTTAGTGCGCGTGTGTGTGTTTGTGTGCATATGACATTCCTAAGAATAATATGTTCATATGTATATGTGTGTGTGTGCGCGCGCGCGTGTGTGTGTGTGTGTCTGTGTGTGTGCGTGTGTGCGTGTGTGTGTGTGTGTGTGTGTGTGTGTGTGTGTGTGTGTGTGTGTGTCAGAGATGTGAGGTTAGAGCAGTATGGTCAGGCTATATGGAGACCGGTCCTCTGGAAGGCCGACTCTGATTGACCATAATAGGCTGCAGTGAGCGAGGCTGGAGGTCATGTGTGCATTTAGCCCAGACTGGAGTGCCTTAATGGCTTTGGGAATGGGATCGGGAATTGTCCTGGGAATTCAGAACCTGGGTAGAGATTCACCTCTCTCTCTCTCTCTCTCTGTCTCTGTCTGTCCGTCTCTCTCTCTTTCTCTCTGCCTCCCGGGCGGTTGTAAATATCCCAGCACAGGAGCATCACTCTAGATCATCGCAGCAGATTATCAGCATACATCATCAGTGAACTGACAAAAAGCTTACGACGTTCATGCTCACCAGGGTCATGCCCTCTGTATCGGTGGTTCTCAAGCCAGCAGGTCCTTCGCGAGGTTCCGGGGGTCAAGACAACAGCACCGGTCAAGAATGTACAATATTTACCGTTTTGATCCACTATCTGCGCCGTCTCAGCGTCCAGTTCACAAAAGATATTGCGCTAATGATATGAAAGCACAAACACACCCATTAAGTTTTGCGTCTGATTGTGGCTACATGGAGATGCGCCGATTCAAACACGCTAGATTCGTTTTTAGATTAGACTTTTAGATTAGAATTGATTTTTTATTTTTAGGTTTATGTGCAGTGACTAGAAAACATTTAAATAGTATGGGTAAATCTGTAATGAAACATATTCTTCCCACACAGCTCATTTATTGCAAAAATAAAATGTGTATATATAAAAAAATATATTTAACAAATTCTAGTTCTTACTGAGTTTTAATATTACAATGTAGAAATGATATCAGCTAATTTGATATATTTTACTCTACCACAAAGTTCATTTTTTTCAGTGCGGGCGAAACACTGAGGCCTTTTGGGTCCGACTGCCCGTCACCAGGCCGCAGCAGAGCTGTCCATGGTCCTATACTATGAAGCTCAATGCCAACTTGCCAATCTCGATTGTATTCCCTATAACTTTTAGTTGTTTTTTCAATTTTTTTGGGTTGAATAGAAATTTTGGTCAACGATTGTAAATCAGTTGTCACCTTTTTTGTACAATAAATTATTAAAAGTTTAGACAGGTTGCCTTTGGAGTGCGTTTTTCAAACCACCATGTACTGCTTCCCGTAAAAATAATATCAAAATATAATTGACAGATCACTGGAAAGTCTGAGCGTGACACCCCTTATGAACACGCTTCGACTGCAGCAAGCTGCAGACGGATATAATTTCACTCTAACTGCATGGGGCTGGTCAGCTCGGTAAACACGGTCGTAAATGTATCACCGCGGTAACGCTAGTGTGGCTGCAAACCGCCGAGACTATCGCTCACGCCTTGTGGGGAAAAACCCAATCCAGGCACTGCAGGAGAGGACGAAGGGAAGGGCCAGCAGTTAACCGTCACCGTGATTGACTGCCTATAGTGGGCACCCCCCCCCCCTCCTTCTTTCTATTTTTTTTTATAACACACCCTCTCACTTTCTCGGTTAGAAATCATGCAATGTGGTCTTACTTGCCCCAGGGGGGGATTGAGTGGTGCAGCATGTGACGGACTGTGTCAATGGCAACGTTTGTAGTCGGCCTCCGACACGGCTCCAGGGAGCCTTGATCTATTACTGCAGCATTTGCAGGAGGGCAGCGCTGAAGCGGGCCCGCCCTCACTATGGGACCCTTTTTAACACTTAATATGCTGTAAATGAACAGACGACAAGAAAAAACACGACATTTAGGCAGACAAGAAGATAGATAGATAGAGAGATAGATAGATAGATAGACAGACAGATAGATAGATAGATAGATAGATAGATAGATAGATAGATAGATAGATAGATAGATAGATAGATAGATAGATAGATAGATAGATGATAGATAGATCCACAGACAGACAGGCAAATAAACTGGAAATATAGAAATTTGGAGATGTAAAATGAACATAAATATTAACAATACACAATAAAAATGTCCCTAACAATAAACAATAAACCAGAAAAATAAACCTAAAAATAAAGAACAAACAATTAAATGTGCCATGACACAATCAACCCGATGATAAAGAATGAGCAATACATCAAAACTTAATCGACAAAACAAAACAAAACAAAACATAAACCTTAAAACCTGAAACCCTAAACCTTAAAAACAAACAATAAATAAGGAAAAAATTGACTAACATGAGATTTATCACATTACCAATTTGAAAAAAAGGTAACTATACCGGCATGGGACTTGAGTGCCAAATATGTGAGTAAAAGAAAAAAGAGAGAGGGAGAGGCATTAGACCAAGGATGAAAGGCAATCATGTGCTTCAGAGCCTGCTTCACCTCACGGCCCTCGCTCCATTCCTCCTCATTAGCCCCGGTCCCTTCCACCACCGAGCCCCTCTCCCCAGACTTGTGTCCATGCCGCTCATAATCTGCTCAACACGGATCACAGAGCAGCAAAAAAGCAAGAGTTTGCGAGTGGGAACGGTCAAGGCTGGGCAAAATAAAGCCCTGGGTGGAAGAACAAAAAAGACGCAAAAAAAGGTGAACAAAAACAAATAAATTATAACAGCCACTTGTCCCTTTTCCGTTGAACCGACTGACTCATACACACACACACACACACCCATAACCTTAGATACACACAGAATCTGTCAGTTCAATAAATCAGTCTTAGGTTGCATAACACCAATGCCTCTGGTCTTAAACTCGAGCTTTTACACACACACGCACACACGCACACACACACACATGCGCGCACACACCCGCACACGCACACACACACACACACACGCACACGCACACACACACACACACACACACACACACAAACACACAACACGCAGTAAGCCGTCCAGTCACATGCTTCCTTTGGGTGGAACAGCGAGAGGTCTGCAGTTGATGCATTGTGGCGGTGTTATTATGTAAGCGTGAGCTCTGGGTGACTGCGGGTCATTGTTGGACGTGGTTTGGGGGACGGGGCAGTCGGGAGCCAAGGTGTTGCGATGTTATCAGGATATGTGTCCAAATGAGACACATGATACAAACGAACAAACAAACACACCGAATGGCCTCGCAGATATATTTCTTTCAACCTCATCGAAGCTTCCGACCCGTGTGTTCCGTGTGTTCGCATAATCCTTGTGGTCAACGTCAGATTGGGAGTGGCTTTTAAACGTATATACACAGATCTTGGCCTGTCAGTTAAATCCTCAAAATAACTCAAGACTCACGATTCAAAAAGCCTCCGTCACTCCTTGCAGGTTCAACCACCCACCCGCTGCAACTCTGAATCTCTGACCCAAGCTTAGATCGGGGCGTGAGATTGGAGACAGTTGCGGAGGTGTTGACATTGCCCGTTTGCTCACTTTGAGACCTCAAGACTTTTATCGAGAATATATCTATTTATTTGTCAGCTTTGATTTACGAACATAACTGGTATGGATGCGGAGGCTCAGCAGATCGAGGATCAGGACGGTGGTGCGAGAGCTCAGAGGTTATCGTGATGAATCGGCCTCACATGCGTGTTGTTCTCCCTCCCAGATAGAGTCATAAGAATAAGAGAGGGACATGGAGGGAGAGAGAGAGAGAGAGAGGGAGAGAGACCCACGGGCCAGGGGGCAGAGATGAAGTTTACATAAGCTGTGCAATTCAATCACCATCATTATCAGTTGCTGTGGTGGTGGGGAGTGCTGGATGCTGGATGCTAGATGCTGATTGTTGGATGGTAGATGCTGGGTGATGGATCATGGATGCTTGAAGCTGGATGTTGGATACTAGATTCTTGATGCTGGATACTAGAAGTTGGATGCTAGATGCTGGATGCTGGATGCTGGATGCTGGGATAGTAGATACTAGATGCTTGATGCGAGATGCTGGATGCTGGATACTAGATTCTAGATGCTGGATGCTGGATACTAGATTCTAGATGCTGGATGCTGGATACTACATTCTAGATGCTGGATGCTGGATACTAGATTCTAGATGCTGGATGCTGGATACTAGATTCTAGATGCTGGATGCTGGATACTAGATTCTAGATGCTGGATGCTGGATACTAGATTCTAGATGCTGGATGCTGGATACTAGATTCTAGATGCTGGATGCTGGATACTAGATTCTAGATGCTGGATGCTGGATACTAGATTCTAGATGCTGGATGCTGGATACTAGATTCTAGATGCTGGATGCTGGGTACTAGATGCTGGATTCTAGATGCTGGATGCTGGATACTAGATTCTAGATGCTGGATGCTGGATACTAGATTCTAGATGCTGGATGCTGGGTACTAGATGCTGGATTCTAGATGGTAGATGCTGGATACTAGATGCTGGATACTTGATGCTGGATGCTAGATACTGGATACTAGATGCTGGATGCTGGATAGAAAATGCTGGATGCTTGATACCAGATGCTGGATACTAGATGCTGGATGCTGGATGGTAGATGGTGGATGGTAGAGGCTGGATGCTGGATGCTGGATGCTGGATACTATATGCTAAGTGCTGGATGCTTGACGCTGGATACTAGATGCTGGATACTACATACTGGATGCAGGATGGTAGATGATGGATGCTGGATGCTGGATACTAGATTCTGGATGCTTGATGGTAGAAGCTGGATTCTAGATGCTGGATTCTACATACTGGATGCAGGATGGTAGATGATGGATGCTGGATGCTGGATACTAGATTCTGGATGCTTGATGGTAGAAGCTGGATACTAGATGCTGGATACTTGATGCTGGATACTAGATGCTGGATGCTAGATGCTGGATACTTGATGCTGGATACTAGATGCTGGATGCTGGGCCATTTTTTATTATTTTAGAAAAGTTTTCACAAAAGTTGTTTTGAATTTTAGAATTTCCTTTTAGGACAGTCATGAAGTGATATTTCCATTACATTTGACATTTCTTTGAACATTGAAATATCCCAGGATTACAGCGAGTCGAGTTGACAAAACCCGGACCATCTCTTCAACCGACATAATGATTGGTTTGGTTTTTACAAGAAAGGGGGCCCTCTGGGAAGTTCGGAATCTGAGGATTTCAACGCGTGAAGCAATAGTTGTGCTCGGTGTCGAAAGCCACTCATTGTTAATATAAATGAAACATAGTGAGCATTAATGTGTGGGACGTAAACTTCTAGTATCCTAGATGCTGGTTGCTGTATACTAGATACTCAATGCTCAATGCTGGATGCTAGCTGCTGGATACTAGATTCTAGATGTTGGATGCTGGATGTTGGATGCTGGATGTTGGATGCTGGATGGTAGAGGCTGGATAGTAGCTGCTAGATGGTAAATGCTGGATGCTAATTGATGGGTGTCGGATGTTGAATGCTGAATGCTGGATACAAGATACTAGGTGCTGGGTACTGAGTGCTGGATGCTGGATGGTGGATGGTAGATGCTGGATGCTGGATACTAGATGCTGGATGCTGGGCTGGATACTGGATGCTGGATGCTGGATGCTGGATGTTGGATGCTGGGCTGGCGGGCAGCTTGCTGGGATTTTTCTTAATTTATCTAATTTTAGAAAAGTATTACAAAGGATTTTTTAATTTTAGAATTCCCTTTTAGGCTAGACGTGAAGTGATATTTGCATTACATTTGACATCACTTTGAACATTGAAATATCCCAAGTTTACAGTCTGTTGACAAAACCCGGACCATCTCTCCAACCCACATAATGATCGGTTTGGTTTTTACAAGATAGGGAGGCCTCTGGGAAGTTTGGAATTCAAGATTCAAGATTCAGGAGGTTTATTCGTCACATACATATACATACTTAACGCTGACGCTTGATTGGAGGAGAGCAATGACATCACAAAGAAATCACATGGGGCTGCTGCCCTAGGGGTGCAGCGGCCACTTTATTAGGTTTCTAGTACCGGGTACCTTTCTAGTACCAGGTAAGGGACATTCAGGTGTTGCAGCAACTCAATGGGGAAGCATAAAGTACAGAGTAATAAGTGGGGAATGTACACTCAATTCACAATATATACATACAATATGCAGTCCAACAGTCAAAATATAATATATTCTATATATTGTAGTTTTAATACTCCTCTCACTACATAACATCATATAACACAGTCAATTAATTCTATTATATAATTATAGAACCCAGAATCGCGATTGTGGCGCCTTTGAGCTTATTGTATGTAATCACTGGGTGTCATGACATTTCACTGCATATATGTATGACCGTATGTATATGTATGTGACAAATAATCTCTTGAACTTGAACTTGAACTACTTTCATACATATATGCAGTGAAATGTCAATGCAACGCACCTGGTGATTACGCACAATATGTTCTAGACTGAACACAGTAGCTACCTAAGAATTTCTACTTGACTAACTAACTGATTCCTAAAACGTAATACAGTAAGTCGAATACTATAGAATAAAATAAAAATATATAGAATAAAATAAAATAAAATAGAACTCGAGGGTAATGCAGGGTGGGGGTACAAAATAGATAAAGGGAATAGGCTTATGTATATGGGATAGACTTATGTATATGGGATAGGCTATTTATGTACATACAGATATGTGCATTAAAGTGGAATGTGAATAAAGTGAGGTAGTGTTTGTGATATATACAGCACAGTATACAACAGTACGCGGCAATACGGTAACACCGAACAACCCAGAACAGTGACACAGTATGCGGTACAGTATGCTACATACAGTACAGTGAGGTAGTGGAGTCTATGTGTGTGGCTCAGTGAGGACCCCTGTTGAGGTCAGCATTGACAGTTCTTATTGCTTGCGGGAAGAAACTCCGTCTCAGTCTCTCTGTTCTCGCTGTGTGACTGCGGAGGCGCTTGCCTGACCGCAGCAGCTGGAACAGGGAGGGGAGGGGAGGGTAGTTCCAGTGGTACGTTCAGCTGAACGCACAACCCTCTGCAGGGCCCGCCTGTCCTGAACAGTACAGTTCCCAAACCAGGCAGTGATGTTGCCTGTCAGAATGCTCTCCACCGCTCCACAGTAGAAGGACTTGAGGATCCTCACCGAGACCCGGAATTTCCTCAGCTGCCTGAGGTGGTAAAGACGCTGCCTCGCCTTTCTCACCAGAATGTCTGTTTGTAATGTCCATGTTAAATCCTCTGTGATGTGGACTCCAAGGTACCGACGGCCGACGACAACGGTGTCGTCAACAAACTTTATGATGGTGTTGGAGCTGGACCTGGCCACACAGTCATGTGTGTACAGGGAGTACAGTAGGGGGCTGAGGACGTAGCCCTGGGGGGATCCTGTGTTCAGAGTGAGGAAGCTGGACATGTGCTTCCCCACCCTAGCCACCTGGGGCTGGGCTGAGAGGAAGTCCAGGATCCAGACACACAGCGAAGTATTCAGTCCGAGCTCTTGAGCTTGACAGCCAGTCTGGTGGGGACTATGGTACTGAAAGCTGAACTATAATCGATGAACAGCAATGTCACATAGGCTCCCTTCTGGCCATCCAGGTGCGTGAGCGTGGTGTGCAGTACCTGGGAGACCGCGTCATCTGTGGATCTGTTCTGCTGGTACGCAAACTGCAACGTATCCAAGGTGCGGGGGAGGGAGGCGCATCCTCCATCCTGATATAATCCTTAATCAGCCGCTCGAAACACTTCATGACCACAAGGTGAGGGCCACCGGACGGTAGTCATTCAGGCAGGTAGGAGAGGCGATCTTCGGGACAGGAATGGCGGGGGACCTCTTGAAGCAGGACGGGACCACTGATTCAGCCAGGGAGATGTTGAATATTGTAGTGAACACCGGGGCTAGTTGGTTAACACAGGTCTTCAGTACTCGTCCAGATATGCCATCTGGGCCCGCAGCTTTCCTGGTGTTCACCCGCATTGGAGCCCTCCTGACATCATGCTCAGACACTGAGAGTGCGCACTCATCCCCAGCGGTGTAACGCCAATTAACCGGCGAGCTAGCAGTGCTGTTGCCAGACTCAAACCGCGCATAAAAGGAGATCATTTCGTTGGCGAGGGAGGCGTCCACACCCGTGGCTGGGGATTTGGACGCATGGTACTGGGAATTGGATGGATTTCAACGCGTGAGGTCCAGCTCCAACACCATCATAAAGTTTGCTGACGACACCGTTGTCGTACATAGGCATATTCCTTCAACCTATTCCATTTTATTTCAATTTATTTTTTATTGTATTTTATTCTATATATTTTTTATCTTATTCTATAAGTATTCCACTTACTGTATTACGTTTTAGGAGTCAGTTAGTCGGTCTATTAGAAAGGAATTTTCTACTTTTTATTTTATTTTATTTTTGTACTTTTTCCTAGGACTTATTGTGTGCTATCACCGGGTGCGTTGCATTACATTTCACTGCATATATGTATGGAAGTATGTATATGTATGTGACAAATAAAAATCTTGAATCTTGAATCTTGAATCTTGAATCTTGATACAATAGTTATGCTTGGTGTCGAAAGCCACTCATTGTAAATACATGTAAAACATAATAAGCGTTTATGTGTAGGACGTAAACCTCTGGTATAAACACTGGAACGGCCTTCGTACTCAAACAAGAATGCAGAATGTGCACTTCCTAACTGCACAAATAAACGTGCTCATAAACACACCAACACGTTGGAGACCTGAGTTACAGTGTCGCGATGAGGACGACACAACACAATAACACAACTATAAGCTGACAGAAGTCGGTGTTGTTTCTCTTCCTCATCGCGCCTGCAAAACACGACACCAACCCTACAGGGATGAATCTTGACCTCATTTCAGGCATAATCGTCTTGAACTGTACCTAAGGTTGTTTGCACAACATGCAACAGGCAAACAGCGTGCACGGATGTTTGAGTAAGTTCTTCTTAAGCCGTAACTTTGGTCTATACAAATGTAAGACACACGGCTTTGTACGGGCCTTTGTAGGAAGAATATTTTTTTGATGAAACCTTAACTCCAGGATAGCCGCAAGGCACTGCACTTTAGTACTTTTTCAAGTATCTGCACTTACTTCAGTATATTCAGTTTTGGAGGCTTTGTCATTGCTGCACGACATTGCAAAGCAAATTTATACTTTTTACTCTACTATGTTTCTAACACAGGCATAACACTTTAGTTTCAACAAATAACTGATCCGTAGATTATCTATATGAATGAATCTATATGAATTCGTCTGCAGAAATAAGGCGCAGTAGCACTTTGCATCTCTTCATATGCTTGGTCATATCAAGGCACTGGATGTGTCACGGCACGTGGATAATGGATAAATATTATTTTATTCCCGTTGCGTGGCTTAGCGGAGGCAGACCATCCCCAGTGGATGAAGGACGGCGACGCCTCGCAGCCGCTGAAGCTGAGGGAGCGCCAGCGCTTCTTCGAAGACGTCTTCCAGCATGACCCGGACGCCTTCCTGTCGTCCTCCCACCTGCAGATCGACAGCAGGAAACGTGAGTGTGATGGAGTCGTGCGTGATTGGGCCACGCCGGATTTTGGCAGCACACAGCCTGAAGGTGTTGGAAAACAATAACATTTAGACTGCACTTTGAACAGGGTTTTTATTACCACTCCGATCTCCGATTAAAAGCTTACTCAATGAGTGAATGAATAAAAGAAGAGAACACTAATGTGATCTCTGTGGCGTACTTTCATATCGATTCGACTGACCTATGCAGTGTCGAGGCCCTTTGGCCCAATTTACATATATATGTAAATGTTGGACAGACTTTGTTCCGGTTAAAAATATAACTGCCCTGATGAAAGATATAGAGCCATGATAGTAACACGGAAGAAAACCCGGTCCTCCCTCAGGTTCAAATGTGGTCGGATGACATTTTACTCCGGACGCCCGTGAATGTGATGATCTATGAAATGAAAGCGAAATGCGGGCCTCCGGGCCTCTGGTCTCTTTGCGCAGCGCCCATGGGAAGCATCTCCTCCATGGAGGTGAACGTGGACGTGCTGGAGCAGATGGACCTCATGGACATCTCCGACCAGGAGGCTCTGGACGTCTTCCTCAACTCCGGCTCCGGAGCTGACGATGGGGTGCTGCCGTCGCCGCCGCCCGGTACACCTGCATGTCATGAGACTCAGATGTGATTTGAAATGGGAGATGGGTGTAGGAAATAAGCAATTGTGCGCATTGATATAGGAAGTGAGCTACATGAAGAATGTTTCCCATTGTGGCAGTTTACTATATTTCTGGACCATCTCAAATTTGCGACTCAAACTATGATCTGAATTAATTTAAATTTTTATCTTTTAGATTGTAGGTGATTTCACCAAAATGAACTCATATTAAGCTCTGGGTTTAATGTGCTGCCAAAACGTACTTTTTTTTTCACATTTCACATTAAACCTTTTAGTATGTCTCTGTATTGATAACACCCAGACTTCCTCACGGATTAAGCAGCTTTAAAAAATTGCGTTTAGCGTTGCGATAATTTGATGGTGATATGATATTATGGTATAATGTATGATGGCGATATTCTCTCTCACGTTTGTCCCTACATGGGAACTTAGCGCAGTGTCCTTACTTAGGGTTGTCCTCCCCTCACAGACGCCGCAAAAACACTGGCTCTGACTCAGCATAGTTTCTTCATTCCATCAGTAGGCTCTGTCTAAACACGCATGCCCTGAAACACTTCTCATTTGAATATTAGGACTCGCTTTGGATCGCTTCGGTTATTGTTTACAACCTTTTTCGGTTGTTTCGTTGAAGGGTGTCTACTCAGTTTCGGGATTCAATTTCATGGCGTGTCACTCAGTGGACACGGAACTGTGAATGGAATTCTCGGGGGAATCATCAATTTCTGTCACAATCAGTTGCTTTGGCGGAAGGCAAACGTGTGAATTATCACTCAGGTTCAATATGAATTATGCCAAACGCCTTAATCGCAGTTACAGAGTCCCCAATGAAGCGAACGAAACGGGCGACTCTTCCGTTGGAGTGAATCTCGACTTCTGGATAGTGTCAAGCGTTATCTCGCTCAGGAGGTTGCGTCAGTGTTTTTCCAAAACTCACTTCCTGTGCGGGTCTCATAACAGCTTCTACAAACTGGCCGAATCACACTGTCCATTCTTTTTTTATCAGAGCAGGGGTTCACAACCGCTGCTCTCATAAAAACCCTCCTTCCTCTCCCTGTCCAAGATGAGGAGGAGGAGGAGGAGGAGGAAGAGGAGGAGGAGGATGAAAGAGCGGAGGTGGTCTTCCGGGAGCGAGCCCTGCCCAAGTGTCCAAACAGAGAGCGCCGGGGGTCCAGGTCTCCCGTCTCCTCCGCGTCGTCCAGTGACGGCGACGGTGACGAGACGCCGGTGATCCAGTCTGACGAGGAGGACGTGCACGCCGACACCCTGCTGCTCTGCTCCGTTCCTCAAATGGGGGACGAAGAGACGGAGGAGGAGGAGGAGGAGGAGGAGGAAGGGTGTCCCTAAAAGTCAGATATTTATTTTCTTTACTTTTCTTTTCTTTTCAGCAAGGAGGAGAGCAGAAGGAGAATTAACAGAAGTTTGAACAAGATTTTAGATATAAACTGCCCGTGTTCCTCGCTCTCTCTCTCTCTCTCTCTCTCTCTCTCTCTCTCTCTGTCTCTCTCTCTTATCAGTTATCATTTTTGACAGAAGCAAACCAAGACTTAATGATCTTCATAATGATCTGGATTGCATGCCTTCGTTTTTTTGCATCGATTCACTTCCTCATTATCATTTTTCTGCACTCCCTATCTCATTGTTACTATATTTTTTGGTATTTTAAGGTCAACGACCTGAAGACATGAAAAAATAAGTGCATTCCCCTGCGGGGATTGTACTGGTGGGAGTTGGATGATTTGCTTTGTTTTCAGGTTTCTGTTATTCCCTCCGGGTGGCTCCTCTTGGCCTTCCCACAACCATTCCTCTGACAGGTTGCGCCGAGTCTACAATTACTTTTAATTGCATTTTTGTGTTCCATAAAACCTGAGTTGCCAGCCTTAGAACGAGTTTTCAGCACTGCGCTCTATTGTCACAAAATGCATTTGCAATATAATAACGTAAGGTAAGAAAAGGTCAAATAATCCTATCGTGTGTTACTTTATCTTCTTATAAGATATTATCAGCACCCACTGACTTCTTCAGGGCATCAGTGGAGGGCAGGGGAGCATAATAACATGTAGATATCATGAGTTGTAATTCCAGTGGATTATTGTAAACGGTGTCCCTGGTGTTTTCCCGATTGATCAAATTTCAGCCTTTTTGTCATTATTCACGTGCCGTCCTTTGTGAATGCATGTCGCTCTGCATCAGCCTATTCAGACGTGCTGTAGCTTTTACGTGGTTGAACCCACGGGGTATATATTTCGGCTCGCCGTCATAAACATCTAACTATGCATGGAAATATGTTTCAATCCTTCGTGTGAGATATTTGACATTTGGATGCATATTCTGAATTCATTTCATTTTTTTCCTGTATCGGTTCAGAAACAGTCTCTAATCACAGAGATGTATGAGTTTTATGTGATGTACAGCAAGCGTGGTGTGTGTGTGTGTGTGTGTGTGTGTGTGTGTGTGTGTGTGTGTGTGTGTGTGTGTGTGTGTGTGTGTGTGTGTGTGTGTGTGTGTGTGCACGCACGTGTGTGTGTGTGTGTGTGTGTGTGTGTGTGTGTGTGTGTGTGTGTGTGCGCGCTCGCGCATGCGTGTGTGTAGCTGCTTTCAGTGTCGACAACTAAAAGACTTAAGTGTGCGTTCAGCCTCTTTGTCCCCTCCACGGGCGTCAAGGCACATTCCAGGGAAAAATGATGAATTAAAATCAGAATTTAACAGAAAATGAATCCTCCTTTTGTTTGCTTTCTTTTTGTCTACGTTAGAGACTCCTTCACTCCAACTTTATTTAGAGTTATTTGTACTTTTGCTACATTCACGGGCCGATCACTCAACTCCCTCATCCACTACTCCCTCCTGGCAGGTTCTGTGTTCACCCCTAAGGTGAATCAGAGCATACATCGTTGTGTGTGTATAAAAACATACATACAAAGCCCACACCTGTCACGTGAAATGTAATGTGAACTTTGGGCAGGCGTGCACAATATGGCTCCGGGGAGCGCTGCCATGCAAAGCGGTTCAACATGTTTCTTTTGTTTTGCCGCCCGGCTCTAGTGGGAAGTCGTGGGATGTGCGCACGTCTGCATGTCTGTGCCCATATGTCGGCGGTTCTTCGTGGGAAATGGGGATGAATCAGAATTTGCCGTACTGCTGCAGCTGACACGCACGAATATCCTTGTACAAGGTACAAGGATATTCGAGTGTTAGGCAAGGCTTATCTGGTAGGGCAGGGATATCCGCGGCTTTTGCCGATTTGAAAGAATCGAAATAATCCGAATACGTACAGCACATATCCTATCCTATATCCTATTCAAAATATCAACTTATTCTGGTTTTCCACCTCATTCTGCGTAACGCGTGCGCGTAAACATATTGATTGATCCCCTTCTCGATTGTCGGGGACTATTTTAAGGCTTATTGGAGTGAACCTTTATCCCATAATAACTTTTTATTTATTTATTTTGATTTCTAATTTGATTTAGAAATAGACAGTGAAGTCCTGTAGTTTATCGTTGGATTAAATCAGGAAAATAATCATTAATTAAAATTTTTGGGGGATTTAAAAGTGGAGGTCAAAGCCGGAACTCAGAATTCTGCTGGTGAAAGAAATGTATTGAGCGCAAGTAACAGGAGCATGGGGGCAAAAGAGAAAAAAAATACGGTAGGCTTCGGCATAGATTTTCGGTGAACTTTTCATTCATTCTGAAAATGAATTTTCGGACATGTCGTGCTTCATGGATTCAGGTAAATGAGACCTATCGGAGTGTCCATATTGGATCTTCCATATTGAATCTTCAGTATCGGTACCAATGCATGGGATCACTTACACATTTGCCTGAATATGTCGACCCACTACACCCTGTAGCTATTTTACACACCTTAGCTTGTGTTTGATAGTTTTTTTTGGGGGCGTTATTAGATGAACAGGTAATTGTTTCTCTGATGATTGGCAGTGTGTTCTTTATTATTTTCATTCCAAACACCACCACACCCACAAACCCCACCCACACACAGTTGGTTTGACCTCAGAGAAGAGGCATCTGCCAACAGCAGAAAATAATTACAAATCTCCACGCATCTACACCCCACTGTGTTCCTTGGAGCGGGATGGATCCCAACCCTGTTGCTTTAAATTTACCATTAAAGGATTGATTCGATGATTGACTTAAGGAGATGGGGCCACACAGAGAGCTGCAAAATGCCAAGCCATATTCCACAGCATCCAAGTATTAAATGATCATGTTATTCCACCATGATGATATTCCAGCATCTTTTATCCCAAAGCTCAAAGATTGTGATGATTAAGATGTGTGTGTGTGTGTGTGTGTGTGTGTGTGTGTGTGTGTGTGTGTGTGTGTGTGTGTGTGTGTGTGTGTGTGTATGTGTGTGTGTGTGTGTGTGTGTGTGTGTGTGTGTGTGTGTGTGTGTGTGTGTTGTGGCACCCTGTACAGTTGAGATGTAGTTGCTGCTTCTGTTGATCGTCCATTAATAAAACAGGGTGATCCGAGACGCAGGGATCCAGGGGTGTAACATGCACCTGACTCTTTTTTTAGTCGTTATTTTTTTTAAAGAAAACACATGCACATGTACCACACAGGTTGGCCCACATTTTTGGGGATGTGTCACATGAACGCTATCTACGGTAGGTTAAATCAACTACTATCACTCACATAATGAAGGTGGATTATCAGCTGCATACATAAAAAATGCTCCCACACACACCTCATACATTAACACACACACACACACACACACACACACACACACACGCACACACGCATGCACACACACGCATGCACACACACACCTAACGTGAACAAACTGGCTTGTGTGCTGCTGAGTAATGCCTGGAGGCATTATGGGCTGTCCTCTGCTCTATCTGTACAAAGTGCCTCACAGAGCTACAGTTCAGGTGAGCGTTGACACCACCATTACCACGACGCGACCATGATGGGGGGAATTATCTTTCTTTCTCTACTGGTAAGCGCAATATATTATCTACTATGGGCCTGGGAAATACTATGCAGTTAAAATGAAAAACAACTTTAAACTGTTTTGTTTTGCTTCCATTTGTAACCTGACAGCAGCTCTCGCTTATGGGAGCATTTGAGCTATTTGCTTTCGTCCAAATAATTTTTGTTTGAGTTCCACATTGATAAGAAGAAGAAGACAAATCTTTATTTGTCACACGGCACACACACCACCACACATGCACTCGTGCAGGTGACCATTGCAGCTGATCTGAAACTCCTGATGATCCTAAAACTATTAAAAAAAGAATATAGCTGCAGGCAGCTATACACGGAATCCAGTTTGGTCGTGGTACAGGTTTCTGAGGTTCCGAGAATGAACACAAAAGAAACAAAGGGTTCCTCCAAGGGCCGGAGGACAGGGCCAAATATTTTATCACAATATATTTTTTTTATATTGAGCAATAAGTATTAAATAATAATAATAATAATGCTCTATTAACAGTTTTAAGTGTATTCTCATGACTTTATGTTACTGTAAACACTGTATTTAAAAAAATATATATGTAAACAAAGAAAAAGATAAATAAATAAAATATATAATAAATATTATATAAATATATATATATATATATATGTGAGCAAGACACTTAACCCCTAATTGCTCCTGATGGCTGCGTCCGTCAGTGTTTGAATAATTGTAAGTCGCTTTGGATAAAAGCGTCTGCTAAATGTAATGTAATATTATACACATTAAAATAATTATCATTGTTATCTGAGAACATTCCGAAAACTTTCAGAATCTGTTCTCTGTGATTATATGCGGGGACGTTTGGAGCGGACGTGCCCGTCCTTTTGCGGAGATGGGGGCCGTGCCGGGCTCAGCCTGGGAGGAGGGCGACTTCCAGTTCCATGGAAAGACTTTAGTGATATAATTTGCGTCTTTCTTTCTTTTTGAAGGTGACCGACATAAAAGGTTCTGCCAGTGTTCTGCCAGCCGTGGTTTTCTCCGCGCAATTGGGATACTTTTGAAGTGTTTCCGTGGGTTGAGTTTGTTGTCCCCTGGTTGGGTAGACATATTTTGCATGCAAATTACACGAGTAATATGTACAGTATAAATAAAAAAAAGAAACAAATAAAAACGGGGCGGAGGGATGATGTACTACAGACAGTTTGATCATAATAAATGTTATTATGAACGCTCAATGGCATTCAGGAAGAAAAAGGGTCCAAAAAGAGACAGACAGATAGATAGATCCCCGAGTATAATGACAATAGAATACAATGAAAAAGAGACATCTGAAACATTATATAGAGTGAGAAAAACAGTCCAGTATGGTTTAACATCCCCCTGTGTGACTCTGATGGAGCCAGTTGGAAGAGGAGTTGTACAGTACCATCGCGGCAGACAGGAAACACGTCCTATAGCGCCCCCTAGTGCAACATAGTTGTAATAGTATGTTGTTAAAGGAGCGTCTCTGCATGGGTCATGCAGGGATGAGTACCCGCTCGGATGCGCACGCAAGTAACGTAAAATATTGGCGTAAGCGATTCTGCCGAAATGCATCGTGCATCGGACACCGGACGACAACATGTACCAAAAAACAGAGTTAATTAAGTCCAGTAAAACTGGAACAGCAATTGGGCATGTAGTCTCTTCCTGTCATAGTTATGGCAGGAATGGGGATGTAACTAGGATGGTGCTGGGGTGTGTTCAAAGCAGGTGCTGGTGGTGTGAGCACGTCTGTGATGAGACCGCCTGTATGTGTGTGTGTGTGTGTGTGTGGGTGTGTGTATGTGTGTGTGTGTGCGCGTATGATGTGTTCACTGGTGAGTGTACAGGACTCGTCCCAATTGGTTCTGGTGTGTAAGGTCGGTATTATATCGTTGCGCCTCCAAGCTGCGGAAAAGGGCCCGAAGCCACCCCTGAGACCCGCAGCTGTACGGAAACCCCAGGGCCACAGGAAAGCCCCGAGCACCCTGCCCTGCTGCCACAGAAGAGCCCCCAGCTCCCAGAGAAGCAGGAAGCCCACGGAGCAACCCCCACGCCCAGCCCAGAGGAGCTTAACCCAGTCCCAGGGCGCAGGAGGAGACCCCCCCCCAGGCGCACACATACAACCCACCCCCACGTGCAGGCACAAGATGCAGCTGCAGGGGTAGAACCCAGGCCGCGGGCGCCAGGCACGGGCCACAGGCCCAGAGCCAGTCCCATGACAGACAGACAGACCGACACCCCGCCCGAACTACCCGCACCTGGATGTCAACATTTTAAGACGGACGAGAGGCAAGCCGGGGCAGAAGCGTGAGGGGGAAGTTAGCAGCCGCCCACCACATTCCTATCCACATAGCTCGCACCCCACCCGTCCTGCATACCCTAAGCTATTGTGTGGTGTATGTACTGAGTATGAGTTCTGGCACTGGGAGAGAATGGCGAAGCACAATCAGATCAATGCAGGGGTGTAGCGGGTCGGGTAGCGGGCAGCCGGACCCCCCCCCCCCCCTCCCCCCCCGCCCCGCACCGTGCCCCAGCACGCCCACACCCCGTACCCGGAGGCACCCAACCCCCAGCGACCAGCCACAGGCACAGAGCGGCCCGCCATGCACCTTCACCATGCCAGGCAGATCCAAGCCCCATCAGACCCCTGACCAGCCCCCCACAAAACAGAGGGCGGCAGACGGCGCCCCCCTCCCACAGCCCATCCCCCCAGTGCCGAGCTTAACCGGCAAGGCTCGGGTCCCCACCCGGGTCATAGGACCAGACGGAACATCTAACCAGCCCCGGCTCACAGGACATCGGGTTGTCTGTTTACGCCAAGCAAACACTATGCAGTCCACACGGCGCAAGTCATTGGATGCAAATAACCTCGGAGAGACGAAGCTTGAACTTACAGTATAAAAATTCGGATGATGAGGCCACAAAGTGCACAATTCCTCAAACTATTTAAAACAAAATGTATGTGCTCTAAATGTGCATCGGTATTGATCAAACTCGAACAACAAGTCGCGGAAACGTCCCGGTTCTAATGAGACCTCAACCATGTCGTGTTTCAGATACTTTTAGCCCAAAAAGTTCCAAGAAGATTGATGATAATCAAAATCAGAGCAACAACCACAGGGTTATAATAATTATAATAATAATAATTATAATAATTAAGACATTTTACTGCATATATGTATGAATGTATGTATATGTATGTGACAAATAAACCTCTTGAATTGAATTGAATTATTAATAATAATAATTAAAAAAAAATAATAATAATAATAACCTTTATTTGTAGAACACCTTTATAAACCAACATTAAACAAAAAGTGCTTTAATAGATGGCAATCAAATACTGTAGCACTAAAAAAGGAAACAAGAAAAAAATTATTATTAAACGTTTAATACTCAATTTCATTTTTTGTGCACATCAGCACAAAAGAATCTGCCCACAAAAATATTTTAAAATATGATAAGGTCAGTATTTTAATGTAGGGAGTAAGTTTTAACGTCCCTGTAAAGTTAAATCAATGATTCAATTATACATGTTAGAAAGTAATAGCTGAAAACGTGTGAAAAGACTGTTCCGTTTCATTTGTGTTTTATTTAATTGGAACCCAGTGACCGTTTCATGTTCTATTATTGTTCCTTAGTGAATAATGAATCAACCATGAAAAATAACCATAAACAATCATAAACACACAAAAAATGAGCAATCTCACTATTGAGGTAACTGAAAGCTGCAGCGGTACTCTGTATGTGCACGTGATCTGTGTGTCATCACGTGAGCGTGATCAGATCACACAATGTATTTGTCATTAACGTAAAGCAGATATACCCAATGATTTCTCCGATCGCGGATATAATCTCAAAATGATCGGATGACAATGTAAGAGATATTTAATAGTCAATGTTTTATTATGAACATACAATTGAATGAAATTCTGAATCAGCGGGTCAGTTTTAAAAAAAATCCGTAATAGGAATCGGCCAAGAAAATTGCAATTGGTGCATAGTTGGTAAACATGTTCGGTGACTTTTCGAGATGATGCATCTCAAGGGGTATGTCCTCATCAGATAAATTAGTTTATAGAGTTAGCCCTAGTAGCTACGATGTGAATAACTGATGGAGTCCTTTAGCTGCAGTAACTCAAACAACTCCCTGTCACACTATTGTGGTACTCACAATATTTTCCCAAGGATGGAAAGATTTAAAACAACGAAACTTAGCTTGGCCGCACAGAATGTCACATTTTATGAATAGACATTAGCCTGGGCAACATAACCTGCAAGCCTGTGTAGTAGTACCTGCTCCAATCGATTAAAAACAGCCAATAATGAAATTACAAAACAATACATGGACAAAAAGTACATACAGACTAAAATCTCTTAACAAATAAACTATTGCTTGTATATTTGCTTAACTATATTGCCTATACACATATTTATTTATTTGTCCATCTATTTATTTATTTATTTATTGAATTATATTGTTATTTTTATTATTATTATTATTATTATTTTATCATATTATTTTTATATTTCTGATTTAAAATATATTTCTTGTTTCTTTCAACTTTTTTTTTGCAAAGCCTTTGGGGTTTGCACAAAATGTAACAACTTGTAAGAAACAATGAAACAATACATTTACAAAAAAAAAGGGTTACTATGACAGAGTGTTTCTATAAGAATGCTTGACTCTTCACTTCAGGCCACTCTGACCCTGGTCTTGCGAGGAGTCCTCTGCGCCAGCAACCAGATGAGTAGCAAGCGGGGAAGGACGGTACGTGTTATACTGTATGTGACTAACACATATGTGACCAAAAATTCCCAACATAACACCGTCCTCTGACATTCCATACTTCCCTCCGACAGGATCTTTTACTGCGCTCGAAAAGAAGATGGGTTCTGTCCACCATCGAACTGGTGGAGGAAGACCCCGGGCCGTATCCCAAAACCACCACGCAGGTGACAGGATCTCCATGGATAGGAAACAAAATCCAAATATGACGTTAAACTGTTCTTCATGAACAGTATTATCATTGTGTGTGTGTGTGTGTGTGTGTGTGTGTGTGTGTGTGTGTGTGTGTGTGTGTGATCCCCAGATGTTTAATGACAGAACCAAGGACGAAAAGGAACTTATATTTCATATTACGGGCATGGGTGTGACCAAGGAGCCCCTGGGAGTCTTCTCCATCGATGAGATCAGTGGGATGGTCTACGTCCACAAGCCCATTGACAGGGAGAAGTACCCCTTCTTTCACGTGAGCCAACCAACCTGGAAAGCTTGTAAGGCGGGCCCTCTGTGCTTTTATCCACTCCTGTGAAAAGTGGGTAAAATGCAGAAAATCCGTTTTTACTGGTTGAAATTGTGAATCAGAATCAGAATCAGAACCGTGTGTTTTTAATATCAGAACTCCATTCATACATTGAATGAGTATAGCTGTGGCAGGATAAGAAATGGATGAACTGCTGAATCAATTGTTGAACTCGGAAGTTACTTAATTCATTAGTTTATCCATGATTAATACTGCAAATATATTTCAATGTATGTGTTGTCCTTCTTGTAAAATGACAATATTTTTCCGCAGATTAATTTTGACATCTTGGACAAAGCGACCAAACTGCCAATCGACAGAACGTTGTCTTTTGATGTTGCGATACAGGACATTAACGACAACGCACCTTATTTTGATCACAAGATCATGAAAGCAACCATTCCAGAGAATTCGCCGGCAGGTAAGCGTGAACAAAATACATTGCGACGTAAGCTTTTGGTATTACAGAAACATGCAACCACTATAGCTAAAATAATCATTTATAGTTGACATTTATGTGAGATACCCTCTTTGTTCTCTGGACGTCCTCCTCCATTTTGTCTCACCCTGCTGTTTTTTTTAATTTTTATTTGTAATTTTGTTTTAATTTCCCTTAATTTTCCCACCTCTGTGCTGTGTTGTTCCAAATACCCTCAGGGTTCCTCCCAGTGCAGCTGCAGGCCTGGGACATAGATGAGGAGAATACCATCAACTCCACCGTAACCATCAGGACGCTGTCGCAGGAACCGAAAGAACCAGCGATGGAAGTGAAGCAAATCAGCGGCGGCAGAATGGGTCAACTCAGCTTCTCTGGCTGCTTCGACTACGACGTGAGCTCAATATACAGATACGGGAACACGCGCGCATTGACAAAATGACATAGAGTATATCAGAGGTGCAACATCAAACGTCTGTCTTTTAATATGTTTTCTCAGAAAGCAAAGCAGTACAAAATCATTGTTGAAGCAAAAGATCATGGAATACAACCCCTTTCATCCACTGCTACAGTCAATGTTTTTATTGCCGACTCCAACACTCATCCCCCAAAGTTCAAGGAGAGAGAAGTAAGGGTTTGGGTTCATAAAAAAAAATAAAAAAAAGAATATATATATATATATAAATATATATAATTAACAATAACAATAATAATAATAATAATAATAATAATAATAATAATAATAATAATAATAATCATTATAATAATCATTATAATAATCATTATAATAATAATATAAATAAGAAGTCATCTGCCAGTTTAAGATGTGAGGTGTTAAAGTCAAACACTTTCCACCATTCCAGTACTACTGTGAGGTTCAGGAGATGAAGTCCAACAAGGAGGTGCTGCGAGTCTCGGTGGAGGACAAAGACATGCCGAAAACGCCCGGCTGGCAGGCCGAGTACTTCTTCATTGCGGGGAACAAGGACGCAAACTACGTCATCGAGACCGACCCCGACACCAACGACGGCATTCTCACCATTGTCAAGGTAAAAATGAGCTTCCCTCACAAGCCATCGGAAAAGTAAAAGCCATGACCCGATCGGTAAGGAGAGCTGCCTTCCTGTTTTGCCTACAGGGGCTGGACTATGAAAGGACGACCAAGGTGGTCCTGCAGCTCGGAGTGCGGAACAGGCAGGCGCTGTTTGTCTGCGGTGCCAAGACGACCGGCGATGCGGCGGCGACGATCCCGGATTCCGATTCAGTCAACATCACCATGAAAATCATAGACGTCAACGACCCGCCCAAATTCGACACCTCTGAGGCTGTGGTGTACGTACGGGAGGGAGAGGAACCGGGCATGAAGCTGCACACGCCGAAGGTCACCGATATGGACTCCGACGTAGACAAGATCAGGTTCGCGGCGACGCCCATACAATCATGCTAACCACAAGTCAACCTTGATGCATGTTCCCTAGTAATTTCTTCTTCTATTCCCCTCCATGTTTTATGACTAGGTTTAAACTGGTCGAAGATCCGGCCGGTTGGTTCACCATCGATGAGAAAACGGGAGCGATCACCACGGCGAAGAAGATTGATCGAGAGTCTCCTTTTGTTAATGCCGACAACATCTACAAAGTCGTGCTCGTCGCCATAGATGACGGTAGGAGATGACGGCGCGCACAGCTCGAAGAAAAGGTTAAGCTTAAATGTCTGTCATTTGCCGTATCGATATCTTTGCTGCATTCCTCAGGGGAGCCCCCAGCCACGGCCACAAGCGTCATCCTGGTCCACGTGACGGACGTCAACGACAACCTCCCGGAGCTGGCGGCCCGCACCACCGTCATGTGTTCCAATAAGGCCAACAAGGTCATGGTGCATGCCAACGACACCGATTTGCCACCGTTCAGCGGGCCCTTCACCTTCGCCCTGGGAGGAGATGACGAAACGCTGAAGGAGATCTGGAAACTAGACCCTGCGACCGGTTCGTAGACGCCGTTATTTGTACTTTTTTTCTTGGAGTTTACTTTTTGGGCCCATGAACAGTCAACGTCAACTTTCAGGTTGCTTCTGCCAAAGAGCAGGGCTTCATTTTATTCCGTGCAAATTCCTTTCCAGGGGATGCTGGGGGACTCGTGTGCCTGAGGAGCCTTCCCTATGGCAACTACTCTGTACCTCTGCTGATTCAGGACCAGCAGGGCATGGTGGGAAAGGACATTTTGGACGTGGTGGTGTGTGACTGCGGGACCGGGGACGTGTGCCGTGGGAAACTGCCGACCTCGATCAAACTGGGCGGGGCAGCCATCGGGCTGCTCATGTGCGCTCTGCTCCTGTTCCTTTGTAAGCTTTGCGAAAAAATAAACCTCTGCATTTTTTTTTTTTTTTTTTAATTGCCGAACTGATTAAGTTATTTCATCCTGCATTCATTAATTTCAATCAACATTCAATCTACATCCCGGAACAAATTACAGATCTATCCTCTCGCTTGCTTTATGTGCCGTCAGTGTTGCTGCTCGTCATCGTGTGCCAATGTGTCAGCAAGCAGTTCAAGCATATCCCCATAGGGCAAGATGAAGGCAACCAGACTCTCATCAAGTACAACGAGGAAGGAGGCGGTTCGGCATGCATGGTGTGTTTTGGTGCATATTTGTATTATGTGTGTGTGTGTGTGTGTGTGTGTGTGTGTTTGTGTGTAAAGGATGTGTCTGAACAGGTCAAACAGTCAAAGAGTGAGATATGGATCGGTGTGTCTGGTGAGATTAAATTGCTCCCTTGATGTTAAGAGTTTGAGGTATTCAATGTCGGAAATGTACTTTTATCATCCTTATAAACTTGCCGTGAACTTCAAAATCTTGTCCACCTCTCACCCTGTTCCTCCGCTTGTTCCCTCCAGACGGAGCCCACCTGCCTGCTGACTACCACCAGTGCAACTACGATGGATGGGCCGAACATGGCCCCCTTGCAGGTATGTTTACTGTATGGCACAATAAAAAAATCCCTCTCTCGTCCGTCACCTCATGGATACACCCGCTGGTCCACAGCGGGGCTATAGGCGTGTCAGTGTGCGCTCAGTTTCAGGGTGTGGATTGGACAGTGTGACGGAGAGGGTGACCCCCAGAGGTAATGGCCTGACTGCTCCAGTCCCAGCAAGAATGCGCTAATCGGGCACGGGCGAGACGTGAGAGACAGCCGCGATGAATTTGATGAACCGGCGTTGCTATTGTGAGCAGTTTAATACAGTGCCCGCATAAATAGGGGCTTAAGTTTCTGTTAAGGAATTGATTGCACTTGCTCACGAGAAACGCTCTGTTTTCCTTTCCAGGTGAAACGGGTTGCTGATATTAAATAGTCAACAAAAAATGGGTGCAAGAGGTTAACTCATGAGGACTGTCTGGCAGCAGTTTGACATGGATATATGATGGATCTAAGTCTTATTTGCACTTATTTTCTATTTAATAATATCTTTGCCTTTTTTTAGAATGCTGAGAACACTGTGGAAAAACAATAGACCACATGACGTTTCCATAACAATTTCACGAGATGGTTAATAATTATTTTCTTTCTGCTACTTTAAAAGTCCCAGATGTCGTACGTATCGACGAGGGAAGAGAACTCCAGAACGGGAACGGGAACCAACTTTGTGAGTCATATTTTGTTGTATGAAAGTTTCCATGCTTGTTGACATCCTTTTGAATGGCTCCCAAAAAAGCCGATTGGGTGTGAAGGCGAAGACTAAACTTGACCATTTTATAAAGCCAGTGTTTTCTAGTTTATATAACCTATAGACAGTGATGTCAAGTGCGACCCCAGAGTGGAAATAAATCCGAGAAGATTGAAGTGATGAGCTTCAGAGTGAATAAATTATATGTTTACTCATTTTATGTTTTGCACATGTAAAATACATATACTGTACATGAATATGCAATGCAATTTAACATTATTTCACAATGATGAAACTGAGTGTCAGCCAGGCCTTCTGTTACAGTATTACCTGTCATTTATACCTACGCAGACAACCTCCTTGGGCAGGCAGCACTACCAGCAGCAACAATTCGGTGAAGCCAATAACACTCTGCAGAGCATGGTGGGTGCTTTCTCTCCCCATGTGGCCACAAGTTAATGGACACTTGCACTTTGAAAAGTCCCGCCCTCGCCATGCAATACAAATGAATTTATTCATTTGTATTGCATCGTGTCAAACGTTTATCTAATGCGGTTTTACACCAAAATTAGCGGGTAAGCCCGGGCTCTTTAAACGTGGTAAACTCGCCAAAAAGTAGGCGATTGACACTGTTCCCACGCCCAGTGAACGAGTGTGCCTTTCTTTTTTTTCCGGTGTGTCATGTTCAATGACACAAACACACCGAAAGGGGCGTGTCTCATTAAAAATGTGAAATGGTCCAAATGTGGGAAAAAATCAAAAAGAAAATAAATAAAACTTTGGATTTTAATTTTGGATTCAAAATCAGATATGAAGTGATGGAATGATACGTGGATATTTCTGTTTATTTACATGCCAACGTCGGGGACTTCAACGCACGTCGCATTGCGCCGGTAAAGGGGCCAAAATGACTGGTCGACCTGAGTATCATTTTTCACTGCCGATTGGAGCCGATCGGAGCCCGTTACTATTGCAGAGTCATTTGTCCCAGGAATGAAACCCAGGCGTAACCGTTCCCACTAATGACAAACGCCGGATGTCAGCGGGTATAATACGGGGCGCGTTTGATACGATGACGATCCAGGGGAGCGCCATTGAGGCACCTTACCAAGATGGCTGCCGCTGACGTGGCACGTTCTGTTGAATCCGCTATCGCCGTTGAGGCACCTTACCAAGATGCTTTCCCCTGACGTGGAACGGTCTGTTGAATCTGTTATCGCAGTATCAATCACAGTATTAAACAAACTGAATGGTATATTTTCTCTAAAAAGCGTGATAAAGATGTGTGCTGCTGTACTTCCGACAGGATTTGGTTAAATTTACATTACCTAATTTAACTCACGCTCAGTGCTATGTTACACGTTTCGTTGCTCTGATTGGTTGTAGCTCTATTCAATGCACTGATTGGTTGTAGGTCTATCCAATGCACTGATTGGTTGTAGGTCTTTCCAATTGCGTCCAGAGTTCATTGCGTCCTTGCGTCCATTTTGGTCTGCGCCCATTGGTAAGGCCTCTTGGAAGTTGAAAATGAACTGAGAGATTCCAGACTGATACGCATTTGCATATTGGTCTGCTGATGTCAGGCTATGATTTTCCACCTCTGGTATTGTAAAGATTAAAGACAGAAATTGGGAAAGATGGTGTAGTGATGTTCATTTCTTAATTTTTAGCATTCTGCATGGGGGACAAATAGGATGGCCGTCAACAGAGTGAGTAATGTTCTCCTTTTTTTTTTTTGCGTATTCACTGCTCCACATAAAATGTTTCCCTTTTATCAGCCCACTTTACATTTTACAAATGTTCATTTTTCCTCACTTGCCATGTGATGTCATGACTCTCTTCCTTGATGCACAGGGTGGATCTGCAAGATACACTCATTCCTCAAGCCTGCTCTCGGAACAGTTCATTGCAGACCACATAGACAGAGTAAGATCTTATACCTCTAAATAATCGCACATACAGCGACATAATGCGTGATGAATATGATGAACATTAAGGATGTTACCACAGTCTGTTTCGCTCTGTAGAAGAAGTTCAACGTTATGTCCTCAGGATGGATCAATAACTGTGCCCGTGTACTGAATTGTAATTTAGGTTTCTGACAAGTTCCCATCGACAAGTCATGAGAACTGGTCTTTGTTTCCTCCACTCTGCAGAGGCTCTACAGTGTCGGGGTAGAACATGGAGACTACCCCATGTACCTGCCCTACAACTACACTTACGAGGGCCGCGGCGGCGGGTGCGAGTCCCTGGACAGGCTGTCCCTAAGCAACCTGGACAGCGAACTGGAGTTCCTCAACGACCTGGGGCCTAAATTCAAGACCTTGGGAGCCATTTGTGGACGGGATATTTAGGAGGGAAAACAAAACAAAATGAAAAGCACACGGCTTCAAGGATTTTGACACGATGCAACGCCTGCCCCTGTGTCAAGTTCAAAGGGATCTATGGATCTAGGGGCGCGTCATTTGGAGAAAAGTATCCTGCATTATTGTGGCGATATCAGACTTTAGGTGTCCCCACCTCATCACAGAAACTCGGTCTGGGCCGTTGGCTCCACTCAGCTGAGGCTGTTTTTGGCTATACACAAACAAATGGTGGGCAGTGGAACCATTTCTCCCAATCAAATAGGGTCAAGGTTTGGTGAGTCTGTTTGAGAGTTTGTTTTGTGATAGAACTGGGTGTGTTGGCATGACTTTTACATAACTGGTCTTTGGTTGATAGGTGCTCCACTCTTTACTGGTTTCAGATAATTTCTATGCAAAAATCTTGTCTTATCTTGTAAACATCTTAAATACTGAGATACAAAAAAAATACAATATCATAAAAGCTACTTAAAAATAAATTACTTCACTTGAGTTTCATTGTTGAGCCTGGGATTGTTTTCACATTATATGAAAAAATAAATAAATGTGTATATATATATATATATATATAATTTTTTTTTTGTCTATCATTTTTGATCAGGGATGATGGAGGGGGAATTTAACTCTGCAATCCATTGTTGTTGTTGTTGTGTTTGTATTCGATTACATTGTTGTGTGTAAATAGTGTTCTGTAGAAAGTGATTTATAGTTTTCATTACTACGAAAGCAAAATCCAAAGATTATTCATGGCTAGACCACGTATTATTTCACAAAATTATATGAGCTTACTGTTCACCTATAAATCGGCCCGATGTGAGCTTGCCACAGAGATGGAATGGTTGCAGCAACTGGTATGTGTTGTGTTGTGACAAGGACACTGCTTCAAAGTTAATTGATTTCCCTTTATTTGTTTACATTTATTATGAAATTAAGACTTTACAAGGTTTAATCATATAAAAGCATAGACAGATAGATAGATAGATAGATAGATAGATAGATAGATAGATTGATAGATAAGAGGGATCCAATTAAGACCCAATAAACTATACTGTGGCATCAAATTCAAGCTCTGTTTTTGACCAGAACGCTTTAAATAATAAAAACATTTTAAGATAAGATACAATAAGATATGAGATTGTACTTGATTAATTTACTTTATTAATAACTAGAGCTGAGACACTAAAAATCAGAAAACAAGACACTGACAGGTGAAGTGAATAACATTGTTTATCTCGTTCCAATGGCACCTGTCAAGGGGTGGGATATATGAGGCAGCAAGTGAACAGTCAGTTCTTGAAGTTGATGTGTTGGAACCAGGAAAAATGGACAAGTGTAAGTATCTGAGCGACTTTGACAAGAGCCAAATTGTGATGGCTAGACGACCGGGTCAGAGCATCTGCAAAATGACAGGTCTTGTGGGGTGTTGCTGGTATGCAGTGGTTAGTACCTACCAACAGTGGTCCAAGCCAAGGGAAGACAACCGGTGAACCAGCGACAGGGTTATGGGCACCCATGGCTAATTGATGCGCGTGGGGTGCAAAGTTTTGTCCGTCTGGTCCAATCCCACAGAAGAGCTACTGCAGCACGAATTGGTGAAAAAGTTAATGCTGCTACGATAGAAAGGTGTCAGAACACACAGTGCATCACAGCTTCCTGCGTATGGGGCTGTGTAGCCACAGACCAGTCAGAGTGTCCATGCTGACCCCTGTCCACCACCGAAAGCGTCTACAATGGACACGTGAGCGTCAGAACTGGACCATGGAGCAATGGAAGAAGGTGACCTGGTCTGAATGACGTTTTCTTCAACATCATGTGGATGGCCGGGGTGAGGGTCCGTCCGATCAAGCAGGTGTGGGATGTGCTGGGACAACAAGCCCGATCCATGGAGGCCCCACCTGTCAAATTACAGGACTTAAAGGATCTGCTGCTAACGTCTTGGTGCCAGATACCACAGGACACCTTCAGAGGTCTTGTGGAGTCCATGCTTCCACGGGTCGGAGCTGTTTTGGTGGCACGGGGGGGAGCTACACAATATTATTGGTTATTAGTGGTGGTATTAATGTTGTGGCTGATCAGTGTATATAGCCTGAGTAATTCATTCTGATATACAGTGGTACCTCGACTTACGACTGCATCTACTTACAAATAATCCAAGATACGAGTAGCGATAGTCGCGAAAATTTGTATCGACTTGCGACCGACTGATCCAAGATACGACCATGGAAATTTGCAATCAGCAGTCAGTCAGCGGGCGACCTACATGGTGTGTGCACGTAGTTCGTGGCTTATTGATATTTTTTTCATATTTACTGTGTTTGTGCTGTGTATTTTGTTTATTTTCACCCTTCATGATGAGTCCTAAGAAGATGGGAAAAAGAAAAAGGCAATGGCTCCCATTGAAACTAAGAAGGAAATCATAGAAAAATATGAGCGTATGGTGTATATGGGAAAAATTGCTTCGACATACGACTGTTTGAACATACGACCTTTCTTATAGAATGAATTACAGTCGTAAGTCGAGGTACCACTGTATTTCTTTTTTTCAATCCATGAACTGTTGACGAAGGCAGTTACATAGAGCTAAAGTGGTAGAACTTATTATTTTTATTAGATAAGTTAGAAGTGGAGGGTGAGAAGCATGTTTTAGGTGTGGCGTGCAAGGCTTATTTTTGTGGTTATTACTCAGACCAAAAACTCTTAATCACTCAGGGCCGTAGGACAGACAGTAAAATTCTACTGTGTTCTACTGCATCTGTACCATGAAGGTGGTGGAGGACCATTTCTAATGTGGTCTAAAGCAGACATAAAGAAGCTTCAAAGCTTAATTTAAGAGCTTCACTTTCAAACCCATGTATTCCCTGGGTTAGTTCTTTAGTCTGAATGGGACACTGGCTCCTTCTCCTTATAGGCAGGAGCTCCGATTCTTGTATTGTATATGAAATCTTGCCAATGCTCTCCTGCAGCACCGCACCCTGTGTGGATAGGGCCTTTGTTTGACTGCAACAAACATGCATGGCTGTGAGAGTCTTGCAAATGTCTCAAGTGATTGATGCTCACATTTTTATATGTATGTATATATATATATATATATATATATATATATATATATATATATATATATATATATATATTCTTACCTTCCTGCTCTTGCAAGAAAGGGTTGACTTAAGGTAAAATCATGTAAATTCAGGTTTATTTATTTTGTGCTCAATCTCGACAACATTCAATGCGGCATTATAAAATGAGGGGAGAGTAGATATGGCCAGGAGGTTGTCTTGATGGCACGACCTCCTGGGGAGAATGAGAAGCCTCTTGAGTATGTCAAAATTGGACATAGACCCTCTAAAATATGTTAAAAATACACGTTCAATGTACAGTATGATTTAAATTCAGATAGTATAATGTATAATCTCTCTCTCCATATACTGTATTTATATTTATGTTGAGAGTGCAAGGAAGGACAAATAATCAAAATATACATATATTTACTGTATATGTGTATCGCCTGTCCCAGTTTGGCTGACAGAATAAACAGAAGATCATCTTTCATCGAGTGTTTATTGCTTATTTGATTGGAAATTGCAACCAGTAATTAATTTCATGAAAGGACCGAGTGCAAGACAAATAAACTGACCCGCTAAAAGCCTTTCAACCCAGCGTGGGCGGAAAAGTATTTGTTGGTTTTCGTCATGAATAATTTCTGTGCTCATTTCCCGTATAAGAATAAGGAAAGGAGCCAAGGAGAGGATCTACAGTAATCCCTCTTTTTTTTTTAAGGTGGCAAAAAAATCACCAACATTCTATTTGACCAAAACCATTGCCTCACAGGCTTTTTTTCTGCATGGTGCCAAGTGGGAACAAAAAAAAGCCGGTACCATTGTTGTGCAAGATGAAAATAATTTCCAGTTTCTTGTTCATAGTGACACATTGGCCCTTTCTCAATCTGCGTTCTTGTCTGTACTTGTGTTCTTGTGGACTTGCTCTGCCCATTTTATCGAGGATGCATCTGTGGTGACTTGTGTGGGCAGCCAAGTATCCCAGAATGCATTTCGCAGAATGACCGTCCTGCGTCCTCTCGTCCCCGGGGGTCTGTACTCCCAAGTGGAACTTGCCAAGTCTGAACTACCAAGTGGAAGTGTTCCATGGAAGTGTGGTGCTGACGTTTTTTCTTCCATGGAAGTGTGGTGCTGACGTTTTTTCTTCCATGGAAGTGTGGCTGATGATTACAATGTAATTCGAGTTAACAAAGAACCTGTTGAACAGGTACACTCACACCTGTGTGTGTGTGTGTGTGTGTGTGTGTGTGTGTGTGTGTGTGTGTGTGTGTGTGTGTGTGTGTGTGTGTGGGGAAATGCATATCTATTTTTATTGCACTCATCCGTACTTACAGTTCCGTGCCTGTATCAAGGTTCTCTCAAGTTACAGACTTGTTTATTCTTAAAAATGTTTTTTTCTCAAAAGCTAAATGCAGGTCTCTCCTGCCTCTGGTGTCTGGATATGGCACGGCAGGAATTGTTTTTCTTTTTGGGCTCCGGCTTTTATTACACCTGCACGCCAATGAAGACACTGAGATGAAATATATAACTATATAATATATAGTTGTGAGTTTGTGAGACATCTTTATTTAAACCTTGGGACTGACCTCATATCATTCTCATGCTAAAAAAAAAAAAAAAAAAAGAAACAGCGGTGGAAGAAGTACTTTGACCTAAGAAAAAGTAATTTCTCTTAAGTGTACTTGCAGTATTAAACGTACAGTGGAAGTACTTGTCATGCCCAGCGTCCGTATAAAACGGAGCCTCTAATACGGCATGAAGTGCGACTGTACCTTTTTTAGAGATGAACGCTCGTGTATAGTTCTGATTACACTTTACAAAAACATAGTATAGGGTGGTGTCATGGTCATTTATATTTGTATGCATTTAAAAATGCATACAAATATAAATCCTGGTAAAAGAATAATAACCAGGATTACCATGAGAAAAAATGCCTTGTTTTAAAAACATTGAAAAGAGAACGAGTTGAGAAGGAATTCTTAAGACAGACACCTCTGAGGGATGGAAGGACAGATCATAAGTGCTGAGTGTGTATACAAAATACCAGCATACTGGCATTGACTGTACTGTATAAGCAATAATGTGCAGTCAGCCGGTCATTATAGCAAATAAACCCCCCACAGGATCATCAGTCTTACTGAGAGGGGTTGATTTGCGATACTCACCGGCTGGCCACACATTATCCAGCTATTTACCAAAACAGATACAGATTTGAAATTATCATATAACTACAATGCCAAGTTTAAGAGCTTCTGCAAAGAATACTAGTCCATGGCAACATAGCTAACACTGCAAAAATGGAGTGAACTATGGCTACTCAGAAATATCCGCCAAATAGAACCATATAAATAACAATAACATGCAATGAACACATACTAGTATATTAAAGGAAAACATGGTGTCAAGCACATACCCATCCAAGTGTAGGCTCTTTAGAAACAGGAAAAAAATCCAGACTTCATTGTTGAAAATACTAATCTGTATGATCTGCGAATATGTATCCAGATTACCCGAGCACCTGCCCCTTTGGCCCTTGATGTCCATGGAGCCCTTTTTATCAGGTGGTCTTTTTTTTTTTTTTTTTTTTAAGTGTTAATAGGTGGGAGGCATGGGGGCAGTGGCTCAGGAGGTATAGCGGGTCGTCCAGTAATCTGAAGATTGCTGGTTCAAACCCCAGCTCCTCCTGATAGCATGCTATACTGTCCTTGATCAAGACACTTAACCCCTGATGGCTGGGTCTATCAGTGTAAGTCGCTTTGGACAAAAAGTGTCTGCTTAATGATGATATCAAGAATCACTTTATTACTCATCTCACAGATGCACTGCACTCAACACACAGGGAGTGGTGACTGGAGAAATTCAGCCACTGCATTTTCCCCTCCTTGTTGCCCCTCCTCCAGGGGACAGTGGGCAGCCTAAACTACATCAGTGCCTGGGGACCAATTCCAGGTAGTGGATACATGTTGTGGTCAGGGACAGGACGGGAAAGTGTTCTTAATTGGAGTCCTTTTTTATGTCAGAGGAGATCCATGTGAGCACATGCAAACTCCAGACGGAAAGGCTCGTAATTGAGATAATCCACCAGAGCACAGTGCCAACAGCACCCCAGGTAGGAATGGAATCCAGGACCTTCCTGCTGTGAGGCAGCAGTGCAATGCATTGTGCCACCACACCAACATAACGATGCAATGCAAAACACTTCCTTGCCGTGCCCGCGATCAGGGCACCCGGGATGGCGTGCACAGAGGCACCCGTGACCTGCGCTGCACTGTGCCTCCCAGTCCCTCCGAATAAAACTAATGAAAACAGTGTGCTCCGTTTCATTACACCAGAAACACTTCCTTAGTCACTCTCTTACCATACCCTCCCTCCTCAAGAGCGGCTG
This sequence comes from Zeus faber, assembly GCF_960531495.2. Classification (NCBI taxonomy): domain Eukaryota; kingdom Metazoa; phylum Chordata; class Actinopteri; order Zeiformes; family Zeidae; genus Zeus; species Zeus faber. The sequence continues at coordinate 20,718,760 of NC_137194.1, read as the reverse complement.
GATGGCTGGAATTGATTTCACAATAATCTGTTAGGTCATCATTTGTAGAAAAACAAAACAAGGGAATGAGGTTTTGCACACCCACCCACACGTGGCTACGTTGTCCTATCAGGTGTGTCTATTTAGTCCAGTTGCCCTCCCACTAATATATATATATATATATATATATGTAAAACTATTTAGAGGTGGTTTCATTCATTCAGGCGCTTTCAAGGACCTTCTGTATCTGTCTTGCTCTTGTAGATCTATCCATCGCTTTCTCCTTTCATCCTAGACTGTTAAATGATAAATAAAAATGTTATACGGACACAACATGGAGAACATTTTTATCAGTATTCTCATCATCCTGGTAAGGTATACAATTTGATCCTCTGTTTTTTAATGCTTGCTTAGGTGAAAGTGTTTGTCGTCTTGAAAGATCATAATGCAGCCTCTTCTCCCTCAGCAGGAGACAAACAGGACATATATCAGCCAATTATTGGGATGATGTCGTGACCAATTGTGTTCAATGATTTGCACATGTTGTTGTGATATGTAAGCAAAGACATGCCTTCACGCGACAATGTATCAATGTGTGTTTAGTTTCTGGGAATCAACGGATCCTCAGACATTTTGCAGCGGCAGAAAAGAAATTGGATCATCGCTTCCTTCAGTATTGAGGAAGAAAATCAAGGACCCTTTCCATACAGTCTAGGTCCAGTGAGTATCCATAGAAGAGATCACTGTGATTAATACACGGTGTGAGATGCGGGTCCACGCAATTGCGGGGTTTCAAATTGTGTTGTGACCTCTTTTCAGGTTACAGTTGAGAAGAAGTATCCCATGCTAAAGCTGCGCGGTCAAGGTGTTGATGAGGATCCCAAAAACCTACTGCAAATCAACAGTGCAACAGGAGACATCACTGTCCATGGCAGCGTGGACTACGAGCTGTTTCAACGCCTCACGGTTGGATTCTATTCACTGTGCAGGACATCGTAAATATATACTGTATATGGAGTATTCTACTGTATAGAGTCCATGCGTTACTGTTGTTCTGTAAGCGTTGTTGTTATTTCAAAACGACATCCTTTTATTTTGTAAAAGTCTCCTCAATTTCAATTTGCAGCTGTATTTTTTGGCATATGACGGATTTAGCAGGGAACTAACCACAAGACTAGGTGTCGAGGTGGACATTTTGGACATAAATGACAATGCACCCAGGTTCTCAAGAGAAAAATATGAAGTCACCTTGAAAGAGTCCGTTTCACAAGGTAAGTCCTCCTTTATTTCTGACTGTGACATGAAGGGATGGCGCGTGGGGTCGTTTGACGAGGATCTTTCTATTGGCTGGACAACTCACTGCACTGCTTTTAATTTTAATTTTTTTTTATTTTTTTATTTCTGTTCATTTCTCATTCTGCCAGGCACATTTTTGGTGACGGTTGAAGCCAGAGACAAAGACTCAAAAAAAACCAACAACGGCACATTTGATTTTAAAATAGCGTCTATAACGCCTAAACCCATTGACCTAGAGTTCCACCTGAAGCAGAACGGACAAAGTGGAAACATTGTATTCAATGGGTGTCTGGACTACGAGGTGAGAGAATGTGCTGTTGGCGCCGCTTTAGCAATAACCCCGACGCAGTTTTGTGAAGGCCATCTCTAAATGGACGGTCGGATATTCTGTTTGGTCAAGACGATATGGTGTGGGCTTGTTTCCCTCCCACAGAGAGCGAAGAAATACACGATCCTAGTGGAGGCCAAAGACCGCGGGGAGAAAATACAGCTGTCCAGCACCTGCACGGTCATAGTCAACATAGAAGACGGAAACAACCACCTCCCTGTCTTCACGGGACAAACTGTGAGCCTCTATTCTTTTATGAGCGGGAAGCTGTGCGCCGAGGTCGGCGCTCGGCTGAAAGTAACGCAGCTTTTACTTCAGGGCCCCGGAAGCGTCACAGAGGGAGAGGCGAACGTGACCGTGTTACGGCTGCAAGTGGCGGACACCGACTCCCGGGGTTCCCTCGCCTGGAAGGCAAAATATTACCTCCACGGAGACAAGGAGGACAACTTCCAAATCAGAACCGATCCCGAGACCAATGAAGGAGTCTTGACGGCAGCAAAGGTACGCACGTTTTTGTTTTTTTTGGAGGGCAGCAGTGCACAGCACAAACTTTGACGCTGAAGGCAATGACGTTGAAGTAGATCCTCGCACGTCAGGGCGTTTCCGTCTGAGGAGACTGTTGCCCAGCTCTTTGCCGGCTCGTGGGAGGGTTTTCTCATTCAAAGTCCTGGGATTAATGTAGACGGGTTTCTGCGTCATACAAACACACCGTCTAATCCGCGCCGCCCACACATGTTGTTGTACAACCTCTCTCGGATGAGCTCCGGTGTAGCTCAGGTTCTCTGGCTGTCGGTCTGTTTCAGTCTGCGTCCATGGCGACGGAGACGTTCGTTTGGTTCTCTCCTTCATGATCACGTCTTCATGACAAAGTTAGTCGGTTGGGTTGTAAGTAAAAAAAAAAAAAAAAAAATGTTTTTATGTGCACTCTTCATGCCAAGCCAATCTTCAATTCACTGCACCCTGTGTTGACAGCCTGGCCACATCACACGATGTTACATACCTGATGGAGGGGGTGGAACTGGGCAATCGGTCAAACCTCAACTAACTTGTTGGGGTGGCCTTTTTTTTCAGGAACAATAATTTTCAAACGCCCTTGGCTATATTCTTTTAAGCCAGCATAATGGCACAAACGGACACATTAATAGAACTATTGAAGGGTATCGCCATCTAAATAAGCTTGAATTTAAAATAAAGACAGATAGGTTAACCCAGTAATGGCGTCTTGCCTCCCGTTGAGCCTCTGGAGTGAGTCATATTTTCCAAAAAAGTGGAAGTGTTGGGAGGTTGAAGCAGCGGAGGAGCAATAACTACCTAGCTCCTTAGTTAATGGTACGAATTCATCTCACCGGACAGCTTTTGCCCTCCCACACCAAAAGGAGTCAAAATGTCAGCAACATTTTGTAGAGCTGCCAGGAGGCTTGGTAGGTTCCGAACGACGGAAGGAAGACACGGACCGTCGATGACAACCAGTCCCGGTTGATCGCGTCTTTGTCCGGTGTGCCTGAATCTCATAGGCTTCTCCAAAAGCGTAGCCATCCCTTCGGTCCGTTGAGTGGGATGGCGATGAAAGTATAAGCTAATCTTTGCACCGAGGTGGGTGAGATATCGCCGTCTCTGCTTGACAGTCTCACCGTGGCCTCCTTACAGCCCCTGGACTACGCTGCCGGTTCTCTGAGGAACTTGTCGGTCAGTGTGGGGAACGAGGCGCCTTACCACACGTGCAAGGTCCGGCGTGTTGTGAGCAACGCCAGGTGGGACGTGGAGATTGTCACAGCGGCGCCGCCTTTGTCCACTCGCCACGTGACAGTGGCGGTAAAAGACACAAACAACTGTCCCGTGTTCACTGATAACCGGAGACACGTCACGGTGGAGGAAAACGTAGCCGTAGGATATTACCTGGAGACGTTCACAGCTACGGATGTCGATACTACGTATGGAAACAAAATAGTGTGAGTCAAAACGTGTATGCTTCCATATCTATGTCATGTATCGATTGAATTTCAAGACAACTTACATGGCAAAATGCTATGTTTCAGATACACCATAGAGGATGATCCAGGCGATTGGGTTGCAGTGGATTCCAACACTGGAAGAATAACTACAACAAAGATATTAGACAGAGAGTCGACCTTTGTAAAGGACAATATCTATGCAGTCACTGTGTATGCTGTAGACAATGGTATGAGCCTGTCAATAAGTCGACAAATATGTTAAAATGTTTACATTCAAACAAAAATGATCCTCCTGTTTTTGTGATCTCTAGGAGAGCCTCCAATGACCGGCACCGGGACCCTCCTCATCCATCTCAATGATCAGAATGACAACGTTCCAATTCTGACCGAGACTGCTCTCGACATGTGCCTCTCCGATACGCCTTCAAAAGCCAACCTCACGGTGGTCGACCTGGACAGGAGCCCCTACGCCGGCCCCTATCGGTACAAGCTCCACGGAGACGTCGCACACAAGTGGAGGATTGACCCCGAATATGGTAACGTTCTGGAACTTCCTTTGGACCACAATGTAGAGTCAGAGGCTAAATGACCTTAAAAGAGAATTTACGGTGAGGCGATATGTAAGGGATGGTGTGTAGGTACAGTACAGAGTGATATAAGACCTCGGCTTAATTTATGATAATGCCTGGCACCATGTTATTCCGCTTAAAATAAAAGATCTACAGCCATGAAGCTGAACGCTGCAACAATGTCCCAAACTATTCACCCGACAAAAAAAACAACCTTTGCCCTACATCTAGCTTCATTTATGATTATTCATAACTGAACGCTGATTGCTGCTATTGACATATCAGAATTGAGTATTCAACAGAGCCATGTCATAAATCGTATTAATATCTCTCTATATATCATGATATATCATGATATAAGATGAGATATCGTAAGGGATTTTGGTCATCGTCATATTGTGATACCAATAGTCATCCCAAAATATTGTCTAATTATCAATTTTGAGGCATTTGTGAAAACATTATTGTGATTTTTGATTCTGTAAGTATTGCCCAGCCTGAACAGAATTTAAATTTCACCGGATCATCCTATCTGTGTCCGCTATGTTTTAACATAATATTTAAATGCCACTTTGTCTGGACATTATATGTGCAGGTCACTCGGCCTCTCTGGTGCAGGAGACAGGGATTTACACTGGGGTCCATGAGCTGCTGCTGGAGGTGTTCGACCTGCAGGGAAAGTCTTCCGTCCAAAACTTCACCGTCACCGTGTGCAGCTGCCCGGAATCCATCGTGTCCACCCCGAACTGTCGAGTCCGCGGCGCCTCTCGTTCCACAGCCTTTTCAGGAAGATTTCTCTGGGCCATTTTTGCAGCCATGCTGCTCCTACTAGGTTGGGGAGTGTATGAAACTTAAAATCTTCTTCTTCTTCTTTCGGGCGCAAAATATATTGTTTAAAATAATCCGAAAAATGTACGTTTTAAATGTAAAAAATCACTGGCAAGATAAATCTGAAATTATTTCAGTTTGGCTGTGATACCATAGGATGGAACCTTCTCAAAGGCTTATTGTAGCTTAACGAGGTAAAAAAACAAAAACATTTTGTTGATCCAAATCCAACCATTGATCAAAATAACAATGTCAATAATATAACCAATTAATTTAGACTGGACAATGCCACAAATAAAGACCTGAATGTGTCATAATAAGCAAATATTGCACAAAAATATTTCAAAATTACATCAGAAATGAGAGGTCATATGACTTACAAATGGACAGGGTTTGGGACATGTTTGTAGTCATATATGATTTAAAGTACATTAACCAGCATCAAGATACATTTTTGCACACTTTAACTTATCAAGCCTCGTTTAACTCATGTTTTTGGCTCATAGAAAATTGAATTGACTCTTTCTTCTTTTTATATTAGGGATTGTACTTCTGGTATTCCTGGTGTCGTGGAAGAGCGAGATGAAAGCCATGCCGGATGAAGGTTTAGTAGAACATCTCTTCCCATGCAACATGGAGCTGCCCGGAGACGACTGCAAGGTGAAAGCGTGGATGTGTCAAGTTATGGTTCCCGGAGTTGCGGCGGAAACGCGATCACGGGTGAAGGTCGTGACTGTAATATCTGAACTGTGACAGGTCAAACTGAGCAGCTTGCTGCAAAGAGAAAGCCCAACCTGGAAGGCGAATCCACTATCCTGCGACGGTTCAACCAAAAGTTTTGATAGGGTGAGTGACGCCGAACGTTCTACAAGAATAAAGATGTATTATTCTAGATGTATATTTTATTTATAGTTTCATAGCAATTGGGGTTAATTTATGACGTGGTTTTTCTTTTCTTCGCAGTTTTTGCCTGGTCAGTTATGGACAGGAGGACAACACACAGGGAGATTCATGTATTACGGGGAGAAATGGGGAGGCCAGTTCAAGCGAGGAACCTCAGTACGCAAGGTAAAGCAAAGATTCAGAAAGGCCCTTCTGCTCTGTGCAACCAGGTTCCTCTGCGATATTATGACTCCATTGCCTTAGATTGGAACAGGGAACAGCTGAGCTTTCACTCTTTTGCAAATGTAATGAAATAAATTTCTATACTGTACCTTCATACTCTTATACCACCTCGTCTCTGATGCCCTGGATTTGAACAACAAAGAGCAATTACGCCGCTGTGGACACGTGGCTGGACATGCGTGTTGCCCTGTCGAATACGATCGTCCAGGTAATGACAGAAACAGTCCGTGGTTGTGTTCCTCGTTAAAATACAAAAGGTCCGCTTGAATTCTGACACCGCATTCCCTGCTGTTTAGAGGATGTCCGTGCTCCAGGCTCCGGGAGAGGAGCTGGGCGACCATGCCCCGTTTCCGTACGCTGAAGAAGGAGACCTGGATACCGACCCGCAGCTGGAGGCCATCTTAATCCCAGAGATCCCTTTCGACCCCGACATGCTGTTGTACCTGGGAGACAAGTTCAACATTCTGGCCTCCATTTGCCGTCCCGACGGCACGACCTCCAGGGGAGAAAAAGAAGCTTCTTGAGTACGTCAAAATTGGATATGTTGTAACATGTTAAAATACAGGTTCAATGTACATTATGATTTATACTCAGATAGATAAAAGCTGAATAAAGATTTTTTTTTTTTTTTAATTTTCACAAATAGAAAGGATAATCTCTCTCTCCATATATTTATATTTATATTGAGAGAGAGCAAGGAGGGACAAACAATCGAAATATACATATATTTGCTGGCAGACAGAACAAACAGAAGACTATCTTCAATGAGTTTTTATTGCTTAGTTGATGTGAAATTACAACCAGTAATTAATTCCATGAAAGGATCTCTTTTCAAAACGCTCACATTTCTATCCACCATGGAAAGCCACAAGGAGAGAGCTGATTGGCCGAGTGCGAGACAAATGAAATTGTGGCTAAAAGCCTTTCAACCCAGCGTGGGCGAAGGAGTATTTGTTGGTGTTCGGCATGAATAATTTCTGTGCTCATTTCCCGTATAAGAATAAGGAAAGGAGCCAAGGAGAGGATCTACAGTAATCCCTCTATTTTTTTTTAAGGTGGCAAAAAAATCACCAACATTCTATTTGACCAAAACCATTGCCTCACAGGCTTTTTTTTTTTCCTGCATGCTGCCAAGTGGGAACAAAAAGCCAATACCATTGTTGTGCTGCATAAAAATCATTTCCAGTTTCTTGATCATAGTGACACATAAAGTATGTCGTCTGTTGAGGAAATGTGATGCTTTGACAAGATTAAATATTTTGTTCAGTGGAAAACAAACAAAATCAGCGTCACAATTCCATGGAAGCTCAGTCTGATGATTACATTGTAATTCCAGTTAAGAAAGAACCTGTTGAACAGGTACACCCACACCTGCGTGTGTGTGTGTGTATTTGTGTGTGTGTGTGTGTGTGTGTGTGTGTGTGTGTGTGTGTGTGCAAATTCAAAACTATTTTTATTGCACTCATCCGTACTTACAGTTCCATGCCTGTATCAAGGTTCTCTCAAGTCGACAGACTTGTTTATTCTCAAAATGTTTTTTTCTCAAAATCTTAATGCGGGTGTCTCCTGCCTCTGGTGTCTGGATGTGACACGGCAGGAACTGTTTTGTTTGGGCTTCGGCTTTTATTACACCTGCACGCCAATGAAGACACTGAGGGGAAATATATAGTTGTGAGCTTGTGAGACATCTTTATTTCAACCTTGGGACCGACCTTTCTCATTTCATTCTCGTGCTATTCTCGATCCTGAAAACTCAATCCTGCCGTTCGTTTTCAATACATTGTTTTATACGAGGTGAGGGTTTATTTGGGGCTGTAGCCAGCCTCCAGGAGCCACCGGTAGGCGGACATGACGCTGGGGGTGACCTCCTGCTCCACTTGGAAGCCCTTCTGAGGGTAGTCCAGGATCCTTTTGACCGACCCTAGACATTGCGACAGAGCAGGGTTCACCTCAGGGTCAAGCGGAGAGAGAAGGAAGGGGCTTTTATATTTCTTTAAAAGTGGCTGACTGACAAACATTACCGGTCATGTAACTGATGAGGTCGGCGGCCGTGCCCACGCCGGGGCGAGGGTAGTCGGACATGTCCATCTGCGGCGAGGTGACGATGGCCTGCGTGCTGCCGCGCTTTTCTTCTTCTTCCCCCTCTTCCCGCGGCCCGGGCCACTGACGCAGGACCGTCGCGTAGACCCGGCGCTCCATGAACGGCTGCTGCACCCAGATCACCCTGCTGACTTTGGGAGGGGTCAGGACACGAGAGAAAAAAACAAAGGAAAATGACATTACACCTTTGAAGATGAGTGCTCGTGCATATTCTGATTACATCTGAGAAAAACATGGTGTAGGGTGGTGTCATGGTCATTGAAAAACGCATACAAATATAAATCCTGGTTAAAAAAATAAAGTATGTGACCGTGTTAGAAATGCGGTCGAATAAAAAAATTGAGATATCTGCTTTAAAATGTTGTCAAGTAAATGTTGAAAGTCAAAACAAACGCCAAACAATCATTGTGAGTGTGCAGCATTCACTCCACCTGGAATATTGTTCTTAGCGAGAACTCTGTGGCAGAAGCGCACGTTCTCCCCCGTGTTGGTGGCTTCGGTCTCCAGTAAGATCTTCTCCCTGGGGACACCCATGTTCAGCGCCACCTCCAGAAACACGTCGGCCTCTGGTTTCAGCCACACGCCTTTTTGAAAGAAGGAAAAGTACAGCGTATGCTCACTATACAACTGTATTCCATATACTACTGCAACTTTTAATAACACTGCAACTTCCAGCAACTACAATGGACAAATTGCTGATTTTAAAGTAAATTTGTGTCCATATTTAGAATTATATTTAGTTAAGTGATTTTTGTTTCTTCACAGAATACAGACCGGTGTTACGTTGGTGTCGAATTTAAGGGAGAAAACTGAAGCGAACCAGAGGAAACGGCAGACACAGCGACAGATAGGAGTCGCCCACAAAGACAACCAGCTGGGGCCTGATCCCTCACACCCACGTTCATCAGTTTGATATGATGTGCATTTGGTGTAAATACATGTTCAACATGTATTCTCATCTTGGGATGGGATCTGTTTATTATAAATTATATGATATATTATATCATTGCAAGTCGTATTGTGTTGTGTTGAATCCTGTGGAGGTGAAGGCACTCGCACTAAATACAGACAATGAAGTCCTACTCTATCCCAGTTGGAGGCATTTACTGTATCACACTCACTGACCTGCCGTTTGGTTTCCAAGGTAACCGGTGAATAGTAACCAAGGAGCCCATCCCTCCAGGAAAAGAGCGGCCGACCTTTCTGCAACACGCATGTCGTGACAGCCCAGGCCGATTATGACATCACTCTGCAATCAAATGGGATATTCACTGATTCTGTGATTTATGACATTGAAAATCATGTTGATAGATGACATTATAATGAAAAAGGACCACTGTCATCAGAAACAATGTTGATACCAATAGTTTAAAACAAAAGGCCCGATGAGAGGTGAGTCAGAAGGGGATCGAGCTAAACCTTTATCAACCGCATATTACGCCAGATATGTAGAATTTAAGATTCATATTTGAACTTGGGCGATGCTGACCTTTTCCAGAGTGTGATGCAGACATAGGTAGTCCCATAGCACTCTGGCCCGTTTCTCACTGTCACTGTCCATTCCCTCGCTTTTTGACCTGGACATAGAGAGAGAGAGAGAGAGAGAGAGAGAGAGAGAGAGAGAGAAAACCCCCAATACATGAAATACCACCATTGAAATTAAGTTTACCCTTCATTCTACCCCGAAAGGGAGGAAACGCTTCTTCCCTGATCAAAGAGGCTGAACAGAAGGACTGCATTGGGGCTTCGCTGACACAGGAAAAAGTGCCTCCGGGCGAACGCGGCTGACACCGTCCGGACACAATCCACGGTTATTTCACCCATTCTACCCATTTTCATTCCTCAGTCATTTCCTTTCTCTCGACTCCTGCAAAGATTTCCATCCTCCCCTCTTACACAAACGGGGTAAAAGTTCTCCTTTACCGAGTATTCGTTGAAAAGGTCGTATAGGGTCTGATAGGCCCACTTAAATGTCTGATCGGTGCTGGTTTCTTGATTTACTATCATTTATTTTACTGACTTTCAAGCACAGTTTGGAATTTTCATGTGGCGCGTTATGGTCAAATGCATCCTTTACAAGCAGTAAGGATTTTGTGGAGAAAAGGGATTTTGAATAATTCTATTCCAGCTGACGGAAGGTAGAACGGCACCGATTGAATGCCATGTTAAAAGCCATTCCTGAATATAGACACGAAAATATAGTAACAATATTGTTATAGATCGCCGAATAAATCACGCCGTTACGTCACATCACCCTGGCCCTTGCTTCACCGCGCACACCCGGCTACGAGCACTGGCACCAAGTCAACACCGACCTGCTGAGGTCGGAGGTCACTTCAGCCTCATGCCACGACCCGTGTTGTTGTTTTTTTCCGCCTACAAACAGAAGCTTTGTCAAACAACTGCAAAATTGCTTTACGCTTTTCAACAACGTAGGGGCTGTCAAAACACTTTCTCGAACAAGCGTCACCTGTTTATTTTTCTCTGGGCCCAATCAGCTCCGGCTCACAGTAAACAAACTACAAATGAAGTAATAATAATAGGCCTGCGGTGGCATCGGTTGCTGTGATGGCTGGCTCTATAATTTAAGTCATATATTTATTGAAAAAATACTCCAATCACAAGCAGCACTGAAAGCTGTTGAAGATAAAATGGTTGACAAGTATTTTTGTTGTTGTTGTTGTTGTTGTTGGAAAAACAGATGATCAATAAATAACAGAATTTTTTTTTTCTGTGCGTGATTCTATGGTAAGTATTATGTGTCACAATTCACAAATATACCATATATATATAACAAAATAAATACAAATAAAAATGGTGGGGAAAAGATTAATTAATACTAGAATAAACAGATCTCTACTGAGATTTTTACACGCAAATTATGTAAATATATTTCTCCATCCACAAATGACTGATGTCTAAGTTGTGTTGCGTGAACCATTTCGCAAATAAACATAGCATTATTTGTATGTGATTAAATACATTTTCATATGTTTTCATTACTTAAAACGTGTAAACACCTGATTCACGTGTGGATCCATTTACATTTGCATTCTTTTGTGACACACATCAGGTTGGGGGGAAAGGATGGGGGGGGGGGGTGGAGTGGATGCACAGAGTGGATCCTGGAGCGGATTCTCACTATGGTCCTCAATCATCTAAAAAGATGATGACGTCTGTGATGATGTCAAAACTTGCCAAAGGCAGGTTGTTAAAATGTTACTGTCCCGCCATGTTGGTGATGGCTGTAAGTAAATTTAGCACTTTGTGGTACTGCCCACAATCCGCCAAAATGAGAGGCCACTCCACTCCAGGATCCAGTGGCTCCCCAAAGTGAGAGTCCACTCCACTCCAGCATAAAGTCCAGGATCCAGTCCAACCCCAAAGTGAGAGTCCTTTCCACTCCAGGATCAACTCTGTGAATCCACCCCAACCCCTCCCCTCCCCGACGTAATCTGTCACGGAAATCAACAATTCTAAAAGCGTGTCTAGGCATTAAAAGCTGTGAAGCAATACAAGAAAAAATCTCTTGGTTGTAGCATTATCCTTCTTCTTACATTTGTACTTTTATTTTTTATATTTGCGAACTGTGACACACAATTCCTCCCATAGATTCTAAATAAATTGACTAACTTGTGTTTTCTAGTAACCATTGCTCGGTCAGTTACCTGTAACTTGGGGGATATCGCGCTCGCACACACACACACACACACACACACACTGCACTTTACCTCCTAACTGTTCCTGCCCACCAGTCCTGAGGATCATGCACACTGTGGCTATACATAGTTGGACACAATCCTTAAATATGCACATTGTTGCTGTTTTCACTGTTGTCTATTGTCTATTGTTCTTTTTCTAGTTATTGTCTTGCAAAGTTGTTGCACATGTCCATTGTTCACACATTGTTCATTGTCTGTAAATTGTTTACACCATTTCCGTCAACTTAAGAAGATAGTTAGACAATGATTATGTCGATGATGACTCTTTACGGGAAAATAATGACGGATAATCTCAATGAATGAAGCTGATTGTGGTTGTTAGGTTTTTCTAAGTAAGCTACAACAAACCCCAAATATATTTAGTTTGGTTCCTCGTAATATTCAGTGCTCTCATTGCATCTTCATATTATTGCCGTACATCTGCCAAAAATTGTTTATTTTATTGTACATTTGATAAAATGATCAAAGGACATTATAAATAACCCATTGGTGGCGTTGTTGGAATTGTACATGCTATTTTCCAACAAATAAAAACTAAAAATGTTTTTATAAAAAAAAAAAAAAAAATTATGAAATTCTTTTAATAACACAATTTCATATACAAATACAATTTAAACCCAAAACTTGAGGAGAGTTTTCGCTACCACCTAGTGGCTGTCCCGTCGCCCTCGCGCTGAAGGTATCCGTCGTACAGCTCCCTTAGGTGGAGGATCAGCTCCTCCGTGTTCTGTCCGTTCAGAGCTGACACAGGAATCACCCTCTGGGCGACCTGGCTCTTCAGGGTTCCTAGATTGGCCCGGGCGGCGGGCAGGTCCATCTTGTTGGCCACGATGACATGAGGCCGTTTGGACAGGCTGGGCTCATACTGATCCAGCTCGTAGCGCAGGTGCTGCAGCTGAGTCCAAGGTTCCGGAGCGGACATGTCCAAAACAAAGAGCAGGAAGCGGCAGCGCTCTATGTGACGCAGGAAGGAAACGCCGAGGCCGCGGTTCAGGTGTGCTCCACGGATGATGCCTGGGATGTCAGCGACTGGACAAAGACAAACCGGTATTTATTTAAAAGAAGGGAATAAAACATGGCCTTACAACAAATCTTATGCAAAGATTGCTAAATAAAATGCAGTTTAAAAGCACATACCTGCTACCTGCTCATGGTCCCTATATTTCACAATGCCCACATGCGGGTTGAGTGTTGTGAAGGGGTAGGCAGCCACGGCAGGTTTGGCGTTGGAAATGGCTCTGAGCAATGACGACTTCCCTGCATTTGGAAATCCAACCTGAAGTGGGTCCATAATAAGATTGTCAATATTAAATTCCAATAACAAACTTTAGAACTTATAAAAGAATGGCATATGTATTTTACAATAAAACCTCAACCGTAGTTAGTTCACACAATTTCAAACCAGGGAATGACAAAATAAAACTAAAATACCAACAATAAGACGCAAATTCGTTAATAAAACTGCCACACATTAGAAATATCAAAAGGAAACCTGAAGAGGATGTTATGTACAATTTAAATGTCTGAAGTTGTATAATGTTGCAAGGAATCAATCAATCATCCTTATTTTGTGGCAAAGGGTGTGCTTGCCGTCATGCTTAACAGCTCTGATTGCGCTCAAAACCATTTCGCATCATTTCAGGCACCTTGGCCTTCTGGGATATAAGCGCTCTCTCTTACCAGCCCAGCATGAGCCATGGTGCGCAGCTCCAGCTGAAGGACCCGTTCCTGGCCTTGCAACCCTGGGGTGGCCGTTGTTGGGGCGCGGTTTTCGTTGGACAAGTAGAATCTGTTTCCTTTCCCTCCCGACCCGCCAAACACAGCCAGATACTCCTGGGTGTTCTGGGATAGATCCAGCACAGTTTTCCCCTCCTCCTTCACCACGGTGCCTATCGGTACCTTTAGGAAATGGAAAAAATACCAGGGCATTGGGTCACACGCTAGGTGAACAACAAGACCAAAATATAACTGTCTTTACGGTTCCTTCTTTCCATAAACAAAACGTATGGTCGTGCACACTCACCGAAATGTAGGTTGCGCCGCCGTTTCGACCGTAGCAGTTCTTGCTGCCTCCCGCTTGCCCGTCTTCGCCTTTGTAAAACGGGGCCACCTGCGCCAATGACTTGACAAGATGGTTGGCTAGGACAAAGGGATCAAAAAGAGATTCATCGTGAGGTTTGCAGTAAACAAACACATGACAAGTAGTTCAACGAGAAGCAAAGCCAAATCGGCTTCTCAAAAACAAATAAACACATCAAATTTAAAAAAAGCAAAAAACGCTCACACGCATAGCTTACCTTTGATAATGATGTTCCCGCCGTCCCCTCCATTCCCTCCGTCAGGTCCCCCCCACTCCTTTCGGGGCTCGCTGTGGAAGCTGCACACCCCCTTCCCACCGGCGCCGGCCACCAGCTTCACGCGACGATAGTCGACAAAATAACGGGTCTAAGGGATAGAGGGGAGATTAATGTTGAGTGTTCACATACAAAACAGGAACACATACCGATTGTATATTAGATATACATATTTACACACACACACACACACACACACACACACACACATATATATATTCATATAAAAACATAAGATCAACCTAGTGCCGAGACAGGACTCTGATGACGTCATCTGCATCCTGCGTCGGCCCGGTTGACCTGGCGGCAGGCTACGCGATGACGTCATCCGGCCCACGTCTCACACGCAGAGCGTCATACCAGCTTCTTTTCCGACAGCGCTCTCCTCTGCTGGACCTCTCGGGCTTTAGCGCACAGCGTCCACGTCGCGCTGAGGCTCCTCGCTCCGACGCAGGCTCCCCCCCGTGCGGACGACGTGTTGTTCACCGCGCTCGACCCGCTCCATCCGTGTACCAGCAGCGACGGCGGAGGAACCCGTGCTAATGTTTTTAGCATCATAGGCTAGCCGGTGTGGACGGACGCTCGGGTCGACCGTAGCGATGTGACCTCCGCACATTTAGCCAGGCTGAGGGGGACACTTACCCCCAGTGCCGCGTGGTGAACGAGGCTGGAATGTCGATAAGTGAAACGTCAGTTGTGTGACGACGTCACCGCAGATGAAACGGCGACGGCAACTACAGCAGCGAACTGGAAATAACCTTATTTGTCGGCGCCGGCTTGACAGACAGCGGCGCAGCGTGCGTAGCTTTACGGGCTTTCCGATTGGCCGAACTGTCTTCTTCGTGTGGTCGTTTTTATGGCAGGCTGAACGCGCCAAACGCCCACCGCTGCCCTCCGCAGTCCATGCGTTTCATTATATATATATATATATATATAGAGATGTTTTTATTTTCCACGTATTTTCTCTCTTTCTATGCCCCCCGAAATAAATATTTTGAGAACTGACTACGGCATTTTCAAAAGAACGTCTCGCACGCACTAATAAGCAATACTGTAACCTCACAAATAACAACAGTAAGTACATATACGAATTGAAAAGGATGAAAAGCTTGCTACATGCGAATAAATGAAGCATCAGTTGTATCTGATTAAACACTTTTTCATGATTTTTTTTTTTTTTTTTTTATCGCTTACAACTTTGAAACACCTAAACCTGCTTTTAGATGGTTGATCCATGTGTGGATCCGTTTACATTTGTATTCGTGTTTTACGACACATATCACGCCCACTGAAGGGGGGTTGGAGAAGATCCTGGAGTGGATCCTGGAGTGGATCCTGGAGTGGATCATGGAGTGGATCATGGAGTGGATCATGGAGTGGAGTGGGTTGTCACTGTGGGGTTGGGATGGATCCTGGAGTGGTCTGACTGTGGGGGGGGGTCCCAACCAACATCCTAACATTGCCGTTAGTAATTTGTAATTTGGTTTATAACTTCGTCCGTCACAGTGAGTGAGACCACTCCTACCAGGATCCACTCCAACCCCACATTTAAACATTGATCTTCTTTTTTGGGCTGCTCCCTTTAGGGGTCGCCACAGCGGATCACCTGCCTCCAATACCTTCTGTTCGGCGCATCTTCCTCCCTTACACCACCCGCCTGCGTGTCCTCCCTCACCGCATCCATAAACCTTCTCTTTGGCCTTCCTCTTTTCCTCTTGTCCGGCAGCGCCATCCTCAGCATCCTTCTCCCAATGTAACTCCTATCTCTCCTACACATCTCAACAACCATCTCAATCTGGCCTCTCTCACTTTTCCACCAAACTGTCCAACCTGAGCCGTCCCTCTAATGTACTCGTTCTTAATCCTGTCCATCCTTGTCGCTCCCAATGAAAATCTCAACATCCTCAACTCTGCCACCTCCAGTTCAGCCACTTGCCTTTGTGTCAGTGCCGCCGCCTCTAAACCGTACAACATAGCTGATAAGCCTTTTTATTTCTCTTTGCGATTAATAATATATTCATAACTATTCATTGTGTAGTACATAACCCAGTCTGATGTTTTCCAATCAGAAACAAAGCATTTCAGATTTTTATTTTATTTTAATTTTTACAAGCAATGTCCACTTTTTCTTACTAACTTTATTTCTTATAAACAACTCTTAACAGGCTTAATATTTATCTTAATCATTTTTTTTAAAGTGTGAAAAATTTAAATCTGTTTGAATGAATATGTTAAATAATACTGTCATTCTATATTACTGAATTAAGTGTTCTTTCTCTCCATTTCCAGAAATATTGTATCTACTGGTGGAGGAAAGAACCACGGTGGAATAAACCATGGTGGTATACTGTAACACAACAGTAGTGTAAGTACTGTTTATTTAAAAAAAATTCTTATTTGAAACCATGATAGAAATAAATTCATTTGACATTTGGAAACCTTTGACCTTCAACCACTGGAGGTCAATTTATTAATATAATCAACAGTAATAAAAGACAGGTTGAAAAAACAGACAGTCTTACAGTAGAGCCGTAAATAACATTCATATATAAATATTCACACCACACCTGCTCTTTCTCTCTCTCACTATCTCTCTCTCTCTCTCTGAGACACACACACACACACACACACACACACACACACACACACACACACACACACACACACACACACACACACACACACACACACACACACACACACACACACACACACACACACACACACACACCAAAAGAAACAGGCAAACTAATAGATTAGTTATGAAACACACAACAAAAACTTGAAAAACTGAATATTGAATTGAAAGCAAACATGTGTACATTTGAGTGTAGAGAAGCTTTTGATTGTCAGTGTTGTGGCATAATGTAATTTAGCTGTCAGACAGCTAGGTAGGTAGTGTTTGGGATTAACCTGCAATCATACTGCGACTGTCTTGTTTTCCCCCTTTGGGATAAATCACAACCCAAAGATGCACTTTCACAGTAATACTGTAGGATACTCAATACAAATAACATTCCTATACAGTGAACTGCAGCTGATTAATGAGGATATCTGAACTGTTTGGAATAAAAACATTATATGTAAAAACTCCAAAGTAACAAAATGTACCTCGTGGCAAAATGAATGACAAATAGAAAGCGATAGACAGAGAGGGAGAGAGAGATAGACAGACAGGCAGACAGACAGATTCATGAAATAAAAATAAGGCTAATGTACTTTTGGAACATACAGTATACTGTACATAAGCATACTACTACCCCCTCTAACACTTCATCTCATTATCATTCCTCTCAGATAAAGAAGATAAAATAACATTTAAAACATTTTCACTTTAAAAAGAAAACCTATGTATCCTTTTACATTTTCCAACAACGCTTTGTACTGTGTAAATGCACCGCGGGGCCTATAGAAAATAAAGGAGATCAGTTCCCCTACTCACACGAATATGGTACTAAATATTAAAAATCCAGTCCCCTACTAGACTTTGCCATCTTCGTACCCAGAGAAACGAGAAAGAAAGTCACACAAGTCTAAAACTAGAACCGAACAAAAGAGCATATTGCACTTATTGAAGTCGAGGTGCAGGACACGTTACATTGGTGTGCCTGTTACTTTGGCTTTTGAGGATCATTTCTGATAAACAGCTAGCGTCACATGGTAATAATAATAATAAAAATAATAAAAAAAAGAACACCTTCACTGTAAACTAAATTAAAGTGCAGACAAAGTGGCAAAGTCTTACGATTTAAATCATAACTGATTGGATCAGTACTGTGTGACAACTTTCACTTTTTGTACCATAAAAATATCTGTGTGCAGAGTAATGCCATGGAATAACACTAATTAAAAAAAAAAAGTGCAATGCCAAAAAATACTATATACTATATGATTATCACGGTAAATGATACACACGCTCAATCAGTCGTCTATCTAATGAGGAAAAATGCAGTTATTAAGACGCAGCTAAAACACAGAACGCTCTGCCACGCGTGTACCACGCGTTGCAGTTGAACGAACAAAACATTCCTGATCAGATCAGCTGGAACGAGCAACACCTCCACATCCGTCTCTCTGCACCCCTGCACCAGAGTCTATTAGATTAACATCTGCACGGATTTATCTTAACTTGTTTTTGGACCCACAATGCCACACACGCATCACTTGTTCTGTGCTCCTATCGAGGACAAGCGGCTTGAAAAGTTTATAAAAAATAAAAAAAATCGAAATGTATGGGAATCAACATCAAGTCAAATAAATTCATCGCAAAACTGAGACGAAGCGCCGAGACACAACCAGCGTGATGAGCAGTAACGAGTCTCCATTTTGGACGTACCCTGTTGCTATCAGCGCTCACACACCTTCATCTGGATACTGCAGTGATTCAAATGGATAATGTAACGGTCACGTATGGCCAGGTGATTCATGATCTGCCTGAAAGAAGATTACGAGAGTCAAGAGGATAATGCTTGTGAAGTCTTCGGATCCACAGCCTCTTCAGCATTTTTTTAATCCGACAGGAAATGGAAGGCAAACTTTATTGCTGATAGTTTCCGTACTGACCCTATGAGAGAAAAAGAACGAATGACAAGAATAGGTTTATATATTATTATTTGTTTTAATATTTTTTTATGTCAATTGAAATGGCTAGTGTACTTAACATTGCATGACTGTAAGTATGATTTAGTCATCCGTAGTACAGTACCGTATTGTGAAGCTCTTTGAGACCGCTAAGGGCTATACACGTAAACTTGACTTAAAGTACCTGTTCATAGGCGTAGGGTCTCTGTGCCTGAGCTCCGGGAGCTCCTTGGGTGGAGCGATAGGAGCTGTACTGCTGGCCCTGACCCTGTGGATACTGGGAGTACTGAGAGGAGCCGCCCTGGCCAGGACCTGCAGGGTGGACAATACATGTGTTTCTATGTACATCTGCATTATTAGGGATGGATAATTCATGCATTTGGATTATTGATGTTATACAGAATATAGAAACAATATGGACCCAAGTCATCATTGTAAAGGATTCACCAATCAGTGTCAAAAATGGCTATTAGAAAAAAATAAAATAGTACATTACAGTACACATGTGTTGTGTATATTTTGTCACATTGTGTATGTGACTATGTGTGTGCTATACAACTTTTTGTGCACACATGTGAATAGCGTGCTTGTGTTTGTGTATTTTTTTTTTATATATACATATAAACATACAACACCAACAACATATCATTAATTTCAATGACAAATGAAATTACATTACATGAGAAAAATACGACTACTACTACTATGACTAATAATAATAATAATAATAATAAATAAAATAATTTCTAACCGTATCCCTGTTGCTGTCCGCTGTAGCTCTGTTGGGATGAGTACTGCTGCTGACTGAACGGCTGCTGCTGTCCAGAGCCCTGCTGATACTGGCTCTGCTGCTGGCTGTACTGAGAGTTTCCTGCAGGTTTACATACACAGGTATTTAGCAAAAAATAAATAAAAATGATGCGCTATACTTTTTTTTTTTTTTTTCAAAATTCTGATAGGTTCAATATATTGATCTGAGGATGATTTATACCTCCTTCGTAGTAATGTTGTGAGGATTCGTCAAATGGCCTCTCGTAGCCTTGTTCCCCATATGAAGACTGTTGATATGAGTAATCCCCATGACCTGCAGAGGACAGGATTCAAAACATGCAAAAAAACAACTCTGCAAAGGTAGAAAAGCCCATTAACACTCGGTGCAGGGATCTTTTCTTCTCTTACTTTAAAGCATAAAATACTCATCCTAAAGCTGCAGCGAAAAAACGACAAGCGCAAACATCACCATTGTCTAGGCCTCCAACTAGTACATGACCTCAGAACACACAAAGCACAAAGAAGCGCTCGAGAAATAGTCTAACCGTGGACATTTTAGAAATCTGAAATTTCGGCACACCGAAAGGGGACAGTATGGACACAGACACACTTAGAGGAAAGAGAACCGAGGCCAATGCCGGCCCTTTGAAGACGCTTTAGGCGATCGTTTTCAGCCCCACAACGAGGGAAGGGAAGCCCATGACTGCGAAGGACGGCTTTAAGATTCACTGCTGGAGTCACTGAACTTTGGGAAAATTAAACCTATGTCAGGACATGAACTGTGAAAGGTGTTTTGAGTGTGCTTTCTTAAGCGTGTGTATAAGATTTAAGGCTGTGTTTGATTACCATCGGGGTAATACTGCTGGTTTATGGGCTCGCTGGAGCTCTGAGTGTGTCCATACTGCTCTCCGTAGAACTCGTCTTGTCCAAAGTACTGCTGTGCAGATCCTGCAAGACAGGCGACACCATGACTGGTTAATCAGGTGCTGGTGGACCCATTGGCTCATGGAACTTGGTGCGGGGACTAAATGGGCCGGGGCCAGATCAGCTTGGCAGCCGGATAGCTGCAAGGTAGTTGTGAAGTTGTGTATCTGTGTGTGTGTGTGCATGCGTGCGTGCGTGCGTGCGTGCGTGCGTGTGTGTGCGGCTGTGAACGTAAAAATAAAAATTAACTGTTAAGCTGGGAGTTATACTACCGCTCAGCACTCATTTTCAGATGTCGTCCAATTTAAACAAAATAACTGATCCTGTGTTGCTGTAGAAATTTAGGACAAACATGTGAAGGATGCTGACTGAAGCTCAGCTGAATTTCAAAATTCGAAGAAAAAAAAAAAAAAAAAAAAAAAAAATCGCGTGAATCAACGTGGACGGAAAGGATTCCGTGTTGTCAATTATCAGAGGTGATCTCATGTCTTCTTACTGGTGGTGTGCAGAAACTCCAGATTCCCCTCGCTCCCTTTCATTTCTTTACGACCCACTAAGAAACAGAAACGTGTGAGTCGTACACCGCAATGTGCTTTTTAAATCATGACAATGGAATCGCCCTGTTGGAGAGCTGAGCTCTGCCTCTTAAAATATCCCTAATGCCGCGCTGGTTCTAGTTACTGGTCAGACACTACATCTTCGCTCAATCACCTGCTTTACACTGCTACGCCCAGGTCTTCTGATGAATACTCCCCTTGTTTAACCCATCAGGTGTGTTCCAAAACCAGCCCCATCACACACTGATTGTGCAATAGTCTTTTCAGAGTAGGGCCATTTTGTGAAAAAGCTTTGAAGAGCGTACAAGAGCATCCCGAGCAAGGCAACCAAACAACCGGAAAACTATTCAAATGTGGACTGTATTTTTCGTACCAACGAGACACAACACTTTTTATTTGATTTAATTCTGAGACCCTGTCAGTCTGCACTGACAGGGTCAGACGAGGGGGCAAATGGGGCAAATGAGTTTGACCAGGTGGACGTCTGTCCACTCCAATGGCTTTAGGTTGTTTTTGTTGCGTCATTGAGAAATATTGCTTTCCTCCTGCTACCCCCTATCCTCCTCTTTTCTACTGTGGACGTCTGTTTCAAATGCTGGAGGATGCTTCACTCATCTGGGAAGATTTCATGACCATTGCTGTTCTCTTGGTACATACTGTATAGTTGAGAGATTTCAAAATAACTTGTTTAGATTTTAGGTACAGTTCTGAAAAACTGCAGCTAAATCACATGTTAAATGAGCTTTCAGTCTTCACATTCGTATAGCATGTTAGTGGGACATTACACAGCTCATTACGCAGCAAACATCAATTTATTGATTTCCCAGGATAGGTGGCATTTAAAGGGGGCGGCCTTGCAATCTATCAGAGGACGGATGGTTTTTCCCCAAACCAATAGCTGTCACAACGCCATCACACTGTCTTATTTAAAAATAATTCACCTATTTGAGCACCAGCACAAATTAGGCCTTACAATCCCAGAATAGAAGCTTGGCCTTTGTTACCGTGGAAACAGTCTACCCTCTTTTTCAAGTATCTGTGAGGCATGTGCCTCGTCCACATCCTTCAATAGAGATGCGATGAAACATCGAGCTATTATTAGACTGATGCTGACACAGCATGGGCAAAGTGATTTACAAAGACAGGGGCTCGCTACGGCACAAGCTATATATCTCTTGTCTGCCTCTTAAAGTGGCAGCAGGTCTCTCGGCCAGTCCATATAGCAGAGCCTCAAATCACAAAAAATGACAGTAGTTTACATTTAAAGGAAAACACTGGTATCTTAACCTAAACCGTAGTACAGAGAAGGGAAACCACAACCATGGGGCGACCACATTCTAAACGTCTCTACAGCGACTGCCCCATTGTACTATGTATTGCAGCTTGGTGTGTTGCAGACAGCTGAAGCCATTCTCTCAATCAGATTTCAAATCTTCTGATGCCAATCACTTTGGTTGACTCCCAATGGTCGAAAAATTTGGTTAGTTAAAAATAATACGTCCAACAAAAAAACTGCAGTCTCGAATGGTTGCCACTCGAGACTTTGGAGGGGGTGGGGGGGCTGAAAAAGTGTCAGGATGTCTTAATCAGAGGAACTATCTATGAGAATACTACGTATTATGTATTGTGTATTATGTATTATGCTGTCGTGAAAACAGTATCAAGCTCAACCTTTTCTTTCACCTGAACACAGCCACTTGACTTAAGAAAGGCCCCTCGATGACTACTCCATTCCAAACGCTCCCCAATCCTGACTTCACTATCAAATCATCCATATAGTGCTTGAGCATGCTCCCACGCATCCGCTCACGCCTTTAATAAATAAACGTGTTCCCCAGTTGCCAAGCTGCGGCAGCTTAAGCCTATAGAAAATGTCCTCCCTTACCTTGCTGCGAGGGGCGGTAGGCTCCCATGGGCCTCTGTGACATCATGTTATTTCCTTGGCCGCCCTGTCCCATCATGCCCATGGCCGGCTGGCCCTGGTAGTGTTGGCTACCAGCCTGGGCCGACGAGTAGTGCGGGGTGGCTGACTGTTGGTGTATCATAGAAACTGACAGGGAGGCGGGGTTATGGAGGAGAGATCTTATACTGTACGTAAAACATCGCAACATATTCAAAGTCAGTATTAACGCAAAAGCATTATTCTTAGGACGGAGACCGGCAGACACTAATAAAAAGGGTGAGAGGGTACAGAAGAGGGTCGCGGCAGTCGGGAAAATCACGAAATCGCTGAAGAAACACTCAGAAAAACGCTCCAAACTTTGAATGCGAAGGAAACGAGCGGAGTCAGTGTATAAATAAAAGATGAATACAGGTAGACAACCAGGGGCGGAGGGGCTGCATCTCAGGGTCGGGCATTAGGAGGGGTGAGCCTGGAGCAGGAAGGTGGGGAACAAGAACGGCGTAACGAAGGTGTTCATCGACACCTCGTCGACGACCTGAATATGTTTGGTCAAGGCAAAGAAGCCATTTGCACTGGACAACAAATTGAGGACGTGCAAATTTTAACCAAAAGTTAGTTCTAGGTTTCAAGGTTATAATAAATTCTGCGCTATCTGTACTGTTAACATATTCGGTCTCTTTTTTCCCCAAATGACTTCACATCCATCTTTGTTTCTTTAATAGATCTTGCAGTCTAGATTTTGTCAAACATGAAAGTAGAGCAGAATTTTGGCCATCTACAGGCCACTAAACATCCATTTTCAAAGCTCAGAACGAACAGGTTCCTGGTGACTGAACCCCCCTACACCTGGCTCACCTTGGTTTGACTGCATGTTGAGGTTGCTGCGAGGGGAAGAGAAGGATGAGGAGGAAGTGGAGGGAGAAGAGGAAGAGGAGGAACCATAGCCGGGCCCGGGGCCCTGGATCATGCTGCCCTGGGAGGAGGGCGCGGGGTGGCTGTAGCTGGAGGCTGAGGCTGGGCCACTGTAGCTGCTGGCTGGCAGACTGAGGGATGAGGAGGGAAAAGCCGACGGCACCTGACCAGGCTGCTGCTGCTGCTGCTGCTGCTGCTGCTGCTGCTGCTGCTGCTGCATGGGGGTATGGCTGGGGCCTGACGACACACACACACAGTCAGAGCAGCCAGCACACAGTGCCAAGGGCAACAACACTACCATTCCTAGCGGCAACCCATTCAGTTTATCTATAGAATTTCCAGAATGAACATTAGTACAGGGCTAGAATGAATGTTAATCATGCCTTTAAAGAAATATGGAATAAAAACAGAAGAGGAGAAATATGGTAGCTGTATGGGACTCCAATAGGGAAAGGGATAGGAAAACATTGGACTGGATGCTTGGCAAAGGCCCGGTGCCAGGATGGAGTGACTGAGGGGGCGGTAAAAAATGGCGAGGGGGCAAATCTTTTTATAGATATGGGGGGGGGGGTTAACTTGCCATGCTTGACACAGCACAGAAAGCACAAAACCACTTTTTGTTTTCTTCTGAGAAAATGTGAACAGGGACGTGCAACGGATCACTTTTCTGATCAATTGGTGCACAGGGCCGGCCTTCTGTGTGCGGGAGCTTTCAATTAGGACACAGAGTAAATTAAATGGATCTCCAATAAAAACACACTGTTTTTATTGCTTTGTTTGGAGAAAAAAAAAAAATCACTCTGATCGTGCTGCAGAGTTGACGGCACTGATATGGCAGGCTACAATATTGCTCTTGCGAGCAGAGATATTCTGCGTGCGAGTATCGTGAAAGCGCTCGCAAAAAGCGCATGGATTTCATTTGCGCTCGTGGATTTTGGTCATAACATCGCTTCTGAAATATATCCTGCCCATGTTATCAAGGCGTGGTGGAAAATGCCGCGGTC
Organism: Zeus faber; assembly: GCF_960531495.2. Taxonomy (NCBI): domain Eukaryota; kingdom Metazoa; phylum Chordata; class Actinopteri; order Zeiformes; family Zeidae; genus Zeus; species Zeus faber. Next base: position 20,693,855 of record NC_137194.1, on the reverse strand, counting down.
CGGCACTGGTCCTCGACCCGGTGTTCTGGAACCTTTAGGGCACATAGACAAACTGAGAAGGGCAGAAAATACAGCAGAGCAGGCAAAGCCCCCTCTTGCCCCCTCGTGGCACCGGGCATGGCTTGGAAGAGCGCAGAATGGGAAACATGAATGCAGACGTCCAGAGAGGCAAGTGCAAGACAAGACAGCAAATAAGATGCTGTGTGATGCAAATAAGTGCAGTTTTTGCGTTTGTGTTTTTGTGCCTTCATAACAAGTTGGAGTGTTGTTGACATGCACATGAGCCAGAGTTAGTTTGTTTGTACAACCATCTGGTTATCCCTTACCGTTGCTCATCTGACCCTGCATTATCGGCGTGGGGGGCAGTCCCGGAGCGATGTTGTCATTGAGGTTGCTCTGAGAGTGTGCCCCGCCCTGGCCCATAACCCCAGAACCCATAGGCACATTGGGATTGGGAGGCTGAGAAAAGGAGAAATACATTGATGAGTGATTGGCTCGAGGAAGGGAGATATGGAGTGGAGAGGTGTGGCGGGACAGGTGGACGATTATTGCATGACATAAACGCCCAGTGCCCCTGGAGTATCTTGCGATGGACCTACCGCAGGTAGCAGTGACTGCATGTTTTGATTGGAATCTGCTATTGTGGCCAAGTACACGAGGTTTCTGTGCAGGATCTGCTGATACCTGCCAACAAAATCCAAAAGGTATGAAGATACCACATGTTTGCTTTCACCTTCCTGTACATGTATGAAGAATAAACAGTGTTGAAGAATAAACAGTGTTGTACAGTTTAACCTACTGTGTGCATTCCGCAGTCTTGCCTTTGCTTTGGTAATCCATTATGCACTGTATTAGATGATGATTTTCATCCAGCATCTTTTGAGAAAACAACACATCTAACTTTAGAATAAATTATGCTCTAAACAGATACTGTAGAAAGACACACACACACACAGTTTTTGGGTCAAGAGATATTTTGGGGACAAGACACTAAACTTAGATGGAGCCACTGAGCATCTCGCAGTCCGTATTTAGGACATCGTACGTCCGTGTTTGCTTTGATTAACGCGGGTAAATGACCCTCGGATCAAGCAACATGCATCCTATGAGACCACATCAGTCAAGGTAAAATCGTACCGAGATTCTCAATTTGGTTTTATTTTATCGCCCAATCTTAGTACATGGAGGTTTTACATTTGTCTGTGTAAACGCAAATCATTATAAAAAAAATAAATAAAAATCCATATGAGAAGACGCATGGTCAGTAAAGTCCCTTTAAATGCCCGTTTTCTGATGTAAACCTATCAAACCATCCGTTTGTTTTTTATTTTTTAATAATAGCAAAGACATAAAAAGCCCTCGCACGGACATTACAGAGCCACCCGAGATGAATCATTGCTTTGTTGAGATCACACCCCCAGCAGACCATACAACCTTATAATAAACCATTAGCCATTTCTCAGGATGCCGCTTTTTCGTGGTCCACTTTCCTCACACTCCATTTCGGACTGGAATTAAAATGACCATCAGAATGACTTTTTACCTTTTGGATCGTCTGTTGTGTCACCTCCCCTTTATTCCTGGGCCGCGCCGATGAAAACGCCACGGACATTTTGTCATATGGGAAATAAAAAAGCGCTTCTTTTTTCTCCTAATGTTTATTATCTGGCGCTCAGCCCTCTGTGACTGTATAGCAGGCTGTTCCAGTGCCGGGAGGGGGGGGGGGGGGGGGGTGGGAAACACGAATATCAGCGGTCATTGCAATGCGAACGACTGAAAAAAAAGAATCCCACTTTAACAGCGTCCATTGCGTTTATATTGTTTTTCGCCTTTTAATGAAAACTAGATTGCTGTACAGTAGAACACTTTCACAAGGCAGCGACGCGTGTTCGAAAATACCCCTTCCTCAGGTTTTGGTGCAGTCCGACCAGCGACTACCACTTATCTCACGAGCCTGGAGAAGGCAGGTGCACGCGAGATGCGCGTGGAGGACGAAAGCAATTTTAGATAAAAAATAAAAATAATAATAATAATAATAAGTTTTACCTTTCCTCAATGGCAGTTATGTTGTAAATGATAAAAAATAAAAAAATGGAATGTCTCAATGAACATGATGCAAACAACCGTCCGCGTTACTTAGTTTATTTACATTACAATATAGAGTTCTCAGAAATAGAAACAAGTTTATGAACGGTTTCACACATCCACTGAAATCTCATAAGGATAATTACTAATATTCTGGCAAGGAAACTGTCTTGGGGGTGGGGGGGGGGGGGAAGCAAAGCAAATAAATATATTCTTAGAGCAAAGAAAAAAAAAAACCTCACCATTTATACTTAATCTTGCCTGTCAATAACACCCCCCCCACCAAAAAAAAACAAAAACCAAAAGATATAAATCTCACAAGTCATATTTCGACGGTAGAAATAATCTATCAATGTAATGAGTCAAAGTGGGCTATAAACACCGGCGTCACTGTTAGAGGTCCGCAAACTATTCCCAAAATGGCACCTAAGGACAGAAGCAGAACACAATTAATTGGAAGGATTGAAACGCATACTGTGTAACCTATGACCAAACAAGCAATGAGGAACACTTTATTCGACGTGGCATATGGCCACACTTCTTTTTAATGGCTTGACTTGGCACAGTCACGGCACTCTCCTTAATACTAACAAAGGAGCACAGTCGCCCAAAGAACGAGTGAACGTTGTGTGAGTGCAGTGCAACCTAAGGGGGAGTTCCCTGCAGGGTCTGGTCTTACTGTATTTCACAGCTGTCCACTCCCAGCTCTCTGAACTGTATAACTCTGCACAACATGTCGTCCTCGCCACCCACCCCTAAATCCACGACCCCTCACAAACAGACCAGGAACACCAAAGGTCTCAACATTCCTCTTGCGCTCCTCTGCCCAAGTTCCCCTGAAATAAGGGAGTCTCAATGTAAACACAGACAACAGAAACGTCACTGCATTCAATATATAGATGCCCAAAAATACATGTTTCACTATGGTTTACCTAGAGTTATAATCAGAGGAGAGGTGGTCAAAGAAGCATTTTCCTTTGTCATAGTAGCACTTTGGCCCCAAAACATCCTCAGCATTGGTTTCACTCTGTGAATCTGCTTCTGCCTTTATTTTCCCCTCAGAGTTTGCATCTGCAGAGAAATGTGAGAACCTTCTGTTACGCGTACCAAGAGGGAAACCATGGACGCCTGTTGAGATCAAGCAAAGCGGTGCATTTGTAGTTTCTTTACAATGCGACCAACCTTTATTAATGAACCTGTCCTGCATCTCTCTCTCCAGCTCCTCCTTAACAAATTGTGCATTTGAGGAATCAAAGTCAAAGTCTGTCTCAAACATCAGGGTGCTGGATGTGGCATTCCCCACCGTGACTCTGCTGCGCCTGTAAGCTCCTGGAGAATATGAAATTGACATGCAATGCAAAAGGCAGATTGGGATGAATATTTCTGGAAATACATTTAAAAAAAAAAAAAAAAAAAAAAAAGCTGCATTTCTTGTTCTCTGGATAAGAAATGTAATCTTTTTTCCATTACGTTTTCCTAATGCAACATGCATGTGGCTTATGTACACACACAACCCCCCGTCACAGCAACATATCCAAGGTTGGCATAGCAACACAAGCAAAGGGCAAACATTGAGTGAAGGGAGCTAAAGAAAAAACATTTTTTGGCCAATAGCTTGCTGACAGGTTGTGATTGACACAAAGGGAAGGGCTTTAAGATTCACCACAAGCATTCGGATGCACAGCAGGAAACTGAAGCCATATAAGGCATTCTTTTGCCAAAAAGACTTAGATTGAACACATTTCCGACCATCCCTCATATTAAACAGTTACCTTGACGACTTCTCTGTGGTAGACCATTTTCATTTCCTTCTGGAGGCATTTGTTCCTGGGCACTGGACACATATGGAGCGGTCCTCCTTTCTTTTGGAAAAAGAAAGGGGGGGGGGGGGGGGGAGTATTGTCAACCTTAAATATTGCACAAAACTAACAATGCAAAATATTATTCATGTTCCCCATCATCATTCTCTTGCTTACCAGCAGATCTTGTTCCACTACCGGACTGTCTGGACCAGTGGGGCCTCCCGCCTTCCAAGCCACGGCTCTGGGGAGCGGACGCCGCTCTTCTCTGCTTCAAATGCTCCACATCAACAGTCTGCACTTCCTTTTCCACCATGGGACCCCTCCTGGCAAGTTGGCTGGGAAGAACCGGCGCTGTGTTGGGAACGGAAGCTGTGAGCTGGAAATCAAGCAAAGAGAAATGCGTTCTCCCTGCCCTCTGCGCCGATTTCAATTACCAAGGCCAACAACCGCGGCATACGGTTGACTGGGTAGAATGCTGGCAGCGAGCTGGTTGTAGGAGGGGATCTTCAAGGGACTGAAAGGCGCCTGGGATGCGTAGAGGCCCGTGGAGCTCACGCCAGACGACTGGACGAGAAAGACAGCGGTGTTCTGTACTGAATTTATTAAACCCATGTCCATTTTCTACTGCGGGGTGAGCCGTGCGGTTCGTTACCTGCACTATGGCTGGGTCGTGGAGCAGGTCATAATGTGATCTTAGGGGCTCACACAGCGTGATGTCCTTAATGTCACTTCCCCGGAAAGTGATGTACTCGTAGACATCGCCCTTGGGCGCTACTGGATTATCGGTGGGGCGCCGCTCCGTTCCAAAACACATCACTAGTTCGGGGAAAGAGCGTTTGTTTAGAACCTCTGCATTGAAGACGATATTTGGTGTTACGACAGCAATGACACATCACACACACACACACACACACACACACACACACACACACACACACACACACACACACACACACACACACACACACACACACACACAGGAGTGTGAGTTTGTAACCTACCTTTTGCCAGCACAACTGTTGAGTTCACGGCATCGATTGTATATAAAATACCCTCATAACGATTTTGAGCTTTGGAAATCAAGCTTATTGTGCACCCAATGTAAGGCCTTTCACCGCTCATCGCTGTGCACCGTGAGCTCGGGAGAAGCCAGTGGGAGGAGCTTATATAATGTCACACACTGGTGGCCCTGGCCGCGCCCCCTCCCCCGGCAGGCGCACCTGAGCATAATTATGTTGCGTTCCAGTGGACACGGAAATCGGTCATTCCCACTTCGAGCTCAATTGGGAGAAGTGGGAACCGACTTGGAAATTGCCCGCAGTCGATGTGTGTTTGCTAATTTTGTTCCAAACCCCCCCCCCCCCCCCCCAAAAAAAAAACACCCAAGCAAAGAGAAACCGTTAATAAGTACAACAATAATAGTCAACCATTTTTTTCATTTGAGTATTATTATTATAAAGGGCCACATACTGTATACTATTGAACACGCCGCAGTAATGGTTGCCTCTTGGCATTAAATCGTATTAAACTTACTTAATAAAATATATCGATTGGATAGAGGTGGGTCCTTTTTTTTTCTCTGATCAATCTTGTCTAGGTAGTCTTGTCTAGGATCCCGTGCACTTTTTGGTTCGTGCCTGTTGCAAGGAATGTATTTGACAACTTATATATATATATATATATATATATATATATATATATATATATATACATATACATATATATATATATATATATATATATATATATATACATACACACACACACACACACACACACACACACACACACACACATATTCATATATACACATGGACACGTATATAGCTATAATAATAATTATAGAAACATCTTATTACACCAATGTTCCAGATAAGCAGGGATATAAAATCAATGAATAGTCCTGGTGTAAAGCACCAAAATGTATGAGTGATTATTGCGTGCGTGCTTCTCTTGGGTTTTGGATGTGATGCTGCGCATTGCCTCGGGTTTTGGAACTCAGAACACCCCACCCGCTTGGCACTGCGCAAAGGTCCGAGTTCGTCCGAGAAAACGGACCACAGAGTTGAACGCCATCTACCGGCAACAGGTCGGGACCGCTCTCGACCTCTCCTAAATAGTTTCCGAGAGCGACAACGCTTTGACTCCTACGCCCAAATGTGCGTCCCCCCGGGAACCCTTTTGGGGCCGTGTGGGCCTCCGCCCCCTCCCGGTGTCCAGGCACCAGAGCAACAGCTGCTGTGGGCGCGGACCTCGCACCGATCGCAGCCATTTTGTGTCCGTGAGAGTGCGGCCCGAGTGGGGAGGCTTCCGTGTGCTTTGAGCCGCCTCTGTGCGTACAGCGGCGTCGCTCAGCGGAAGCGGCACCGTCTCCACACACACGCGTGTCCGTCACCCGGGGAGCGGAGCGGAGCGGAGCGGAGCGGAGCGGCGCTCGGCCTGCCGCTCCGGAATGCTGCACCCGAGCGTTACCCCCCCCCATCTTTATCCCTCCCGGTCAGCCAATCGGAGCGCAGCGCGCGCCCGCGACGCGTCGCCGGAGAGCGCTGCCCAATCAGCGCCGCGCGTCTCGCGGGCACGAGCGTAGCGGTGCAAAGATGGCGGCGGGCTCCGATTTGCTAGACGACGTTTTCTTCAACACGGAGGTGGACGAGAAAGTAGTGAGCGACCTGGTTGGATCCCTGGAGTGCGAGCTGTCGGGAGCGGGCCGGGCCGCCGGCGGTGGCGGCGGCGGCCCGGCGAGACCGCAGCCCTCGGCCAACCGCACCGGCAGCCCCGTTGGCAACGTCCACGGAGGCGGGATGGGACTTTCACAAGAGCCCGCTAAAGCAGGTGAGAGAGCGGGGGAGTCCGGCTAGCTAGTGTTAGTAGCGCTGGTGGTTTTGTTTTTAGTTTTCTTAGTTTGTCAGGAAACACACAAGTCCGTTGTTTTTGTGTTCCTTTTTCCCCCCCAGGCGCCGGGGTGCAAGTAGGTGTCATCAACAACAACAACAACAACGCGGGGTCCCACGGCTCTTCCAAGGCGGGCGAAGCTGGCGGAGCCTCCTCGGCAGTGACAGCCGCTCAGAGTCACCCCAGGACGGGGTCGGTCAACGCGGTCTTTGCGGCGAAGAAGTCCGATCCCGCCGCCGCCGCCCCCACCGTAGCCGCCGCCGCCCCCGCCGCTGGTATTGTGGTCGGTAAACCCGCAGCGACCCCAGGGCAAACTTTGAATGGAAGCAACGTGGTGACCGTCTCTCACGTGCCCGCCGTCACAGTTGTCAATAATGGACCCAAAGGAAATACCATCGTTCAAACCTCCAATTCACAAAACCCGACTTCCACTGTGATCTCCCCTCAACTCCCCCAGAACGTACCCACCGTGACTCTGGTGAGACCACCTATGCAAGCCCCCTCAGCCACTTCATCAACGGTTGTCAGTCTGAACAACAGCAAACAAACTACGACACAGACCGCGATAGTAGCTCTAAAAAGCCCCGCTGTTCTGCAGAGCGTCAAGACTTCAGTACCAACAGGTCCTAGTGGAATAAGAGCCATCGCTCCTCAAGTTTTGGCCCCGAGACTTACACAGCCACAGCAAAGCGCTCCCAACATACAAAACATCCAGCTCCCCCCAGGTATCTTTGGCTTTTTTTTACCCAACATATCAGATCAGATGTTAAAAAATAACAACATACAGTTTCATTTTATTATGCTGTTATGTACCCAAGGCACACACGCACAATTTCCTTTCACTTTCAAGTTGTTAATGCACAGGTTTTCTCGATTATTGATTGTTTATTGTATACTGCCATGTTTTATCTTCTAAACGTAGTTTTTTTTTTTTTTTTTTTACTTTATTGTGAACGCCTATTTGTTCTGGTGTGTGCTGCTGTGGCACCGCACTTTCCCTCTGGTGATCAATGCAGTGTTGTTTTAATCTAATGTTTGATTTGCACAGTTATGTGAGAGATCAATGGCTGACTACAGATGTTCCTGTGTCTTGTGTTTTGCAGTCTGAAGGGCCACAAGTATTGACAATATAATTTGAACTAGAGGAGATTGGACAGGGACAAAGTTTGATTGTAAGACAGGAGTACCCACATAAGCAGTCATCAAAAGTAAATATTTCACAGTTTTTGAACAGAAGTGGAATGAAGTCATCAATTCTTCATCTACAAATATATATGGAAGCTGTTTATTTTGCAGTATATTGTTTAAAGTTAAACATATCTTAACTCATCATAACTGGTCTTATTTGAATACCAACAACTATTTATTCTATATAGATAACGTGCAAAAGTTCACAGTTGCAATCTATGATTTACTTTTTTCTTTTGTTTATTTTTTTATTTTCTGTACACAGTTTGAAATAAGAGGAATGTCAACCACAGGTAAGCCTTGACCTTTTAACCCTTTCCCTTTAACCTGTCAGGGATGGTCTTGGTGCGCAGTGAGAGCGGGCAGCTCTTGATGATTCACCAGCAGACCTTGGCCCAGATTCAGGCCCAGGCGCAGTCCCAAAGTGCCATGACGCCTCCACCTGCGACTCCCACCAGCACTCCTTCTGTTCAGATCACCTCGGTGCAGGTACTCTTTCCCACACGTGCAATCTCCCTCTACACTCATACATGATGACAAACATAAGTATTATAATTAGTATGTGATTATTATTTTATTATTACATTCTTTAATTATAGTTTCACATTTGGCATCATTTTGTGAGAAAGGAAATGCATTCTCTTCTATTATCTTCCCCAGGCTCCAGGGGCCTCCCTGTTGGCCCGTCAGGCGACGCCCAACACCATCATTAAACAGGGCTCCATAGTCCAGACCAGTATACAGGCTACGACTACGCTCCAGAGGCCTCCTGTACTGCAGGTAGATGGACACACCTCTCTTGCTATGCCTGACATTGCAAGCCAGTGAGGGGTGGTCTTGTGATTGGACATCTGCATTGGGACAGTAAGTGAGAAACTGTTCCCTGTGTGTGTGTCCGCTCGCTCTCGCAGAACACCGTCATGGTAGGAGGGGCGGCCACAACCCCAGGACAGCCACTGGGGACCACCACCGCCATGCAGCCTGGAACTGTAACCACAACCATGGCCCAGAGGATAGGTCCGCCTACGGCAGAGGTCACCACTGTCAGACCGACTCAGATCTCAGCAGTAAGAGAGTCATTTCAACCCTGGATACTTCTCTCACTGCAGCCTCTCTGCAGGTTTTGCTGTTTCTTTCAGTGTATTGTGTGTGTATATACAAATATGACTTATATAATCCCATGTTGTCTGTGTGTTTGCAGGAGACACTGGAGAATGTGAAAAAGTGTAAGAATTTCTTGTCCACGCTCATCAAGCTGGCATCTAGTGGGAAGCAGTCCTCTGAGACCACGGCCAATGTGAAGGAGCTGGTCAAAAAACTCCTGGTACATACTTCTCTATATCTGTGTATTGAACTTTTAACTTTACCTTATATCTGTGAGGCCTGGGCGATAGGTTGATTCGGTTTGACAGCTCACGTGAGGCAAATTAATCTAGTCCTTGTTGTATTTCAATTCATTTACATGAATATTCCTTCCAAATTGCATGTCTGCACAAACCTGCCAAAAACCTCGTGCAGGCTATCCATAACAAAAAGTCCATAAGCTGTGGAACCACATTTGGTCTGTCAGCAGATTGCATGAGGAATAACATATTACCTTTATACATGCAAGTCTTAAGAATTAAATCTGATTTATGTTTTTTTTTTTTTTTTGTTTTTTTTGCCTGCTCTTGGCTGCAGTGTTGCAGCCAATGAGATTGCTGAGAGGTGTTAAAAAAAACAACAACAATAAAGGACTTTAGGATAGGGATTTTCTGAGGTCATTGAAATATTTGTAGCATTTCCAAGCGTCTAGTGCAAACGGTGAGCTCTCTTTTCGTCCATACCACGGCAGAATCCCAAGGGCTATGTACGTGGAGATGAGAGCGGATCCGTGAGGTTTAAATGTCGTTCACCTTTATACATTTTAGCATTTTAGCCTGACTGGGATCCTCCATGTTTTCTTATTTGATTGTTAAAGTTGTAACTTTGGCATTGCACTGCAGGTCAAGGCCCAATGTCAACAGGTGGTAATCTAGACAATAGTTGATTCCCATTTAAGAAAAACAATTTGAAAATTACAAATTTGGGCCAGAGACATCCCATATAAGTAATTTGAGTTTATTTACATAAACCGGTGCCTAAATAAATGTTTAATACCAATGATAAAAATAGAGATGGCTCTCCCTACTATCTATACTTATAGTGGGGCAAAAAAGTATTTAGTCAGCCACCAATTGTGCAAGTTACCCCACTTAAAAAGATGAGAGAGGCCTGTAATTTTCATCATAGGTTCACTTCGACTATGAGACACAGAATGGGGGGAAAGAATCCAGGAAATCACATTGTAGGATTTTTAATGAATTAATTGGTAAATTCCTCGGTAAAATAAGTATTTGGTCACCTACAAACAAGCAAGACTTCTGGCTTTCACAGACCTGTAACTTTTCCTTTAAGAGGCTCCTCTGTCCTCCACTCCTTACCTGTATTAATGGCACCTGTTTGAACTCGTTATCAGTATAAAAGACACCTGTCCACAACCTCAAACAGTCACACTCCAAACTCCACTATGGCCAAGACCAAAGAGCTGTCAAAGGACACCAGAAACAAAATTGTAGACCTGCACCAGGCTGGGAAGACTAAATCTGCAATAGGTAAGCAGCTTGTTGTGAAGAAATCAACTGTGGGAGCAATTATTAGAAAATGGAAGACATACAAGACCACTGATAATCTCCCTTGATCTGGGGCTCCACGCAAGATCTCACCCCGTGGGGTCAAAATGATCACAAGAACCGTGAGCAAACATCCCAGAACCACACGGGGGGACCTAGTGAATGACCTGCAGAGAGCTGGGACCAAAGTAACAAAGGCTACCATCAGTAACACACTACGCCGAGAGCATTTGGATGATCCAGAAGAGGATTTGGAGAATGTCATATGGTCAAATGAAACCAAAATAGAACTTTGTGGTAAAAACTCAACTTGTCGTGTTTGGAGGAGAAAGAAAGCTGAGTTGCATCCAAAGAACACCATACCTACTGTGAAGCATGGGGGTGGAAACATCATGCTTTGGGGCTGTTTTTCTGCAAAGGGACCAGGACGACTGATCCGTGTAAAGGAAAGAATGAATGGGGCCATGTATCGTGACATTTTGAGTGAAAAGCTCCTTCCATCAGCAAGGGCATTGAAGATGAAACGTGGCTGAGTCTTTCAGCATGACAATGATCCCAAACACACCTCCCGGGCAACGAAGGAGTGGCTTCGTAAGAAGCATTTCAAGGTCCTGGAGTGGCCTAGCCAGTCTCCAGATCTCAACACCATAGAAAATCTTTGGAGGGAGTTGAAAGTCCGTGTTGCCCAGCGACAGCCCCAAAACATCACTGCTCTAGAGGAGATCTGCTTGGAGGAATGGGCCAAAATACCAGCAACAGTGTGTGAAAACCTTGTGAAGACTTACAGAAAACGTTTGACCTCTGTCATTGCAAACAAAGGGTATATAACAAAGTATTGAGATGAACTTTTGTTATTGACCAAATACTTATTCTCCACCATAATTTGCAGATAAATTCTTTAAAAATCAGACAGTGTGATTTTTCTGGATTTTTTTTTTTCTCATTTTGTCTCTCATAGTTGAGGTGAACCTATGATGAAAATAACAGGCCTCTCTCATCTTTTTAAGTGGGGGAACTTGCACAATTGGTGGCTGACTAAATACTTTTTTGCCCCACTGTGTCTGTCTTTTACTTGTGTAGGTTCACACTTATACCTCATAATTTCCTTCCTTCTTCCTTCTATTTTACCTCCAGTTGTCCCTTCACCAATTAGTCAACTTAAAACCTTCTTGTCTGATCACATCGTAGGAGAGCAAGATCGAGGCGGAAGACTTCACCGGTCAGCTTTACAAGGAACTTAACTCTTCACCGCAGCCGTACCTTGTGCCTTTCTTAAAGGTGAGACATCGACAAGTGATACATGGGCGACACTGTTTTGCCCGCTCGTTGTCCGCCCCAGAGCAGGTGATATATACAATAAGAGAAACAATAACATTATGTAGTAGTTATTTAAAAAAATGTGCTATGCTATGAGTGTCTTCTCATTTGTTAATTCCTGTTCAATTTATTGACCCATTCAATTGTTATTTGTTGTTCAAATTTAGGGCAATATCATTTCTCCAAGGTAAAGTGTGTACCTATATTCTTACTCCAAATTCTTAGTAATCTGCAGTAGGCCTTAAGGGTTGGTTGCACTTTCATTTCCTCCTGAGAAATATGGTGTGTTTGCATAAAAAAAAAAAAATGCAGATTATGTTGTTCCATTCACAAAAAAAAAAAGGACAAATTTCTGAAAAATACTCCAGAAAGATACGACAGGAATGCCCCCGTCACACACCCATTAACTCAAATGTAAAATAAACTTCCCATTTTGTTGACATGCCTTGTATTCCATGTTATACGTCTGTCTACTTGTTTGCCTGCATATGAAGTTCATTGTTTCAAAAATGTCTCGAAATAAAGAACAAATGGACTTATACTGTACTGAACAGCCGAACCACAAGCTCTATAGCCGGCAGTACGTTTACCCCTTTCAATGAAAATAAAGATGTGAACGTGCCCCAAATAAAACTCTGCAAAACAATCTCTGTTTGTTTAATTTCTTGTAAACCAAACCAATTGAATCGAGAGAGTACAATGTTGTGTTAGTATCAACTACTTTAACATGTAGCCTGCCATTGTATAATGTTAACTAATGTGTTTGGCATCGTAAGAATTTGTAGTGTTTCCTGAACTTTCATAAAAAATTGACAAAGTAGGGAGTTTACTCAAAAATATGAAAACCTGTCTTGAAAGGATGAAATAACCATTGTTTTTAATGTCTGTAACTTGGCAGCTTTTTAAAAGTCGTTCCTTACTGCTATTTCTACTTGAAGGTGCAACCAACTGCTTATGGTCTGAATAACTTGTCAGTATAATTCAATATTTACCATTTATCATTATTATTGGTCAATGTGTTATCAGTGAAGTATTTGACCTTTATAAGTTTACTAGTTGTTGAGCAGTTAGCAAGACTAGAGTCGTAACGGTATGTAGATGTTAGTTTTTTGATTCCACACCCTAGGAACAATCTTAAAAACCTCTGGCCTCCCTGGTTTAAAAACCAAACCAAAAAAAAAAAAGAATAATATATATATATACACACACAAATTAATTAATTTACTCCACTTTTTGTTTTCACAAGAACAAATTAATTGAAAGCACGGTCCGTCAGTTTGACGTTTTTTGAGTTCTCTCCTCTGCTCTTCTTTCAGAGAAGTCTCCCTGCGCTGCGTCAGATGACCACCGACTCCACCGCCTTCATCCAGCAGAGCCTGCTGCCGCAGCCCAGCCCTCCGACCGCCGCCAATGCCACCACTGCAGCCTCTATGGCCTCCACGGCCCTTGCCGCGGTGGTGGTTCGACCCCCTCCGTACGCCGCGGCCCCCAGCGCCACGGCGACCAAGGCCCCGCTCATCGGCCTGAGCCAGGCGCCGCACACCAAGTCGAGCCTTGTACGTCTGCGGCTGATGTTACTTCACTTTCTACTCGAGGTCTGTTCGTTTCACTCAGTGTGCGTGTCTGCGTGCAGATCATGCCCCAACCGCACGGGGCGATGGTGAGGCCTCAGGTGACCCTGGCTCAGTCTCCCATGGTGACGCTCCGAGGACAGCCCCACGGTCGCATCATCATGAGCCAGCCGCAGGTGGTCAAACAGCTGCCGACAGGTGTGTGGTGGTTGGAGGGGAGGCCTTGGCGGGCATACGTCGTGCAGGGTCTTTGGGTGCGTGTGGTATGTGTGTTGATGTTCCCAACTGCTGTCAGCAACTGGGGGGTCGGTGGTTCAATCCTCGGCTCCTCCGGGCTAATTTGCTGAGGTGTCCTTGAGCAAGGCACCCTCACCCCTAAAAGCTGCTTGTCTCCTTGCATGGCCTTGCTGACACTGCCAGGTGTATGTGAATGGGTGCATGTGAGGCATGTAACATATGAAGTGTAACACTCAGAGGCGGAGGACATAGAAGGAGAACGTCAGACGGATTTAAAGGGGCCCAAACGAGGGCTGCAAAGGTTCACGAAACTCACGGTTTGGATCGTATCACAGTTTCGGGTCACAGATCGGATCATTTTTGGGATCAGCAAAATTGAAAAAAAAAAAAAGGGGGAGACGAATACAGTATTACTTTTCTTTCCATTTATTCTGTAAAATGCTTCAAAGCAATGCAACATTCAGGATGTCCAATGTTTAAGTAAAATCTTAAACTATGTAAAATATTCAACACTCAATGGTTAAATGAAAGTGCAATGTGAGGCATGCATGGTACTGCCCCTTCTTTCTTTAAACATGGTAGTGAATGAAAAAATATGATTAGATCCGCCCCCAGTAACTGGATTTAATTCCAATTAGTAACCAGTATCATGTTCAATTTCTCACATTTATAACAAACCAAATTTCATGAAAATCAGTTCATAATAAAGCAATTTACAGTCGATTTTATAGAGAAGTCCGCATCTCTCAATACACATTGCACTTGCGGACTTTGAGGTCTCCAATTTGGCGAACCGAAGCCCAAGCTTCTTGAATGTTGTTTTCATTTAAGGCCATGGGCAAAGGTTCCTTGATTTAGGTGTTTTTGTCTCCCTTTTTTATTTTTTATTTTTGCTGATCCGAAAAATGATCCGATCTGTGACTCACAACTATGATACTATGATACGATCCGAACTTGCACCCCTATTGTGCACATATGTTTGGGTCTCTGATTAGCCTTATAACACACTCACTGTGAAATGAGACAACTCAATGAGCTGTCGATTTCAGAAAACATGTGGTCAAACAGCCCGCTCAGATAGACTGTAGGCTGAGGCGCGGGATCCACTGTACGTTTCTCCAAACAAAACCAATAAGAATAGTGTGTTTTTATCTTAAATGTATTTATTTTTATTTCATTTTGTTTTCCGACGTTTCCTGAATTAAACAAAAAGGAGCCCTGCGCGGTTTGCCCTACGAGGGTCAGAACAAACTTTTAAATGAGTCCTTGTAGATGTAATGTGAGTAAAGATTCTGCAACTGGATTGGTTATTTCGATTTTTTGTTTTTGTTTTGGGGGGGGGGGATCTCAGAGACCTACTGTATATCAACTTGTTGAAAAGGACTGTAACAGGTCCCCTCACCAGCTGCTGTTCCACCTGTTGTGCTTTATATCAAGGTGCACTCTAAAAGAATACTGCCACCTTGTGGTACTAGTGTGTAATAGCAGGCTACTCATGACCATCCAGGTGGACTTTACTGAACAAGAATAATATGTTTTTAACAAGGATTTCTCAACCCTCTTTGGAACATGATCCCGTTTTTAGGACCCCAAATTCTTGCCACAACAGCAATTTGAGAATGTGACGAATTTTCTTATTTGTCACACCACATTTGGTGCTTTACAACTGACATTTAGGTCTCTAAGCAATTGATTGAGGCCAAATAAAAATCTTTCTTTCTGTACTTTCAAAACAAATAGTGCAGTACTGGTCTAAATGCAGGTATTCCACATTGCATATTAGGCTGTGTGGAACTGTAGAACCGTCATGAGAATTTGATGATCACATAGGATATTTTTTATATATCATAGAGCATGGAGGGCACTCCAAATGGATTATATAGGAATTATTATATATTTCAGATATATTTCACTAGTTTTTATTAAAATAGACCAATCAAATCTTAATATATCAGTCCAGGGTTCTTACCAGGTCCTTGAGGTGCTTGAAGTACTTTCATCCTCAGTAGTTAAAGTACTGGAGTACCCTTAAAATAGCCCCTTTTGTGCTAAAGTGCTTAGGTCCTTGAACAAAAATGCTATCATTGAAAACCTGCGGTAGCCCCCCTGGTTTTTTTATTCAAATCGTAACGTAATAAACATTTTCCTAGAATGGTGGCTTTCACAACATAGATTATGCCAGGGAAATATACATTTAATCCAGCATGGTTGTAAATAGACACTTAAAATAGTTGATGACAATTTGATGAATAATAATAATTTTATATATATAGACACTATATACTTATTATCAATAATAAACAATGAGATTAAGATATTATATTTTAATCAATAAAGATCACATTAAAAATGTATTATATTTGTTTTGATTAAGCCCTTGAAAAAAAAATAGTACTTAAAAAGTACTTGAAAGTCCTAAAGTACTAAATTTCATTTAGTAATGCTAGAATGAACCCTGTCGGTCTGCCCCCCTCGACCCCCCTGTGCATATCAAGCCTCCCCAAGGTTAAAAATGTCTGTTATAAACTGTTCTCGCCATTCTCAGTAACTACAAGCTTCACGCTTCTTTGTTGCTGAATTGTAGCTCCGGTAGTGAAGCAGACTTTGGCTCCGGGGCCAAAAGGAGTGTTCGCCGCCCAGTCGACACTCACTGCAGCTCAGAAGAACAAGCTGAAGGAAGCTGCTGGAGGAACCTTCAGGTCTATCTCGCCTCAAAACATCAACAAGCAACCTAACTGCTTCACTGTTACAAAGTCAGTTTAAGTTCTAAAGTCTTTTATGGGTATTTAATGGTCCGACATCAATACATTTGCATGGAACAAAAAAAGAACATATAACACACAATACAAAAAAAAGGAAAAGAAAAAACAGTGAATGTGTTTTACATTCAAAACTAACTACATTTTTGGTCATCCATGTTGGAAAGCACCAATGAGTTTAATGATGCTTAATATAGTACATTTTCAGTGGACACAGGCTTCTGGTGTTTATTTTGCAGTCTTATTTTGAATAACAACAACGACTTGCTCTTTAAGTCCGGCATGAAATTAGAATACATGGTTAAGACACAGTTATATGAATAAAAATCACACACACAAACAAAAATAACAGGTGAGACCATCACATTATAGATTCCCAGAGCCCGAACCACCAGCAGCCTAACGGAGCACAAAGCTGTTTCTGTGGCGGTAGAATGTCTCAAAACCGCAACAAAAATAAGGTGGCAAAACACTCTTCCGTCATATTTGAAACAAAAAACAACGTTTTTCTTTGATAAAGTTTCAAACGTTAAATTTGCTTTTGTGGAACATGTTAGGCTTCTAACAATTTGTCTATTTGTGGGCTGCTATTTATTTGTGAAATGTAAGATATTGCGCCGGATCACTCTTGTTGGTGCAAATGGAAGGGATTTGGTGGATACACTGCCTGACATCCTTGTTAATCACTTGATTTATATATTTATTTGTAGATTCTTACATGTGCCGCAGCAAGAGATGATTTAGCTTTTGAAACTATTCTACTCCCTCAGGCTTATATTACTTCACCTCACAGTAGAATGGATTCCAGTGTACTCCCAGAAAGCTTGATTTCCAAATCTAAGCCTACCAAATTGGTAAAGCTAGTAATAATAGTCACATTACCCCCTGTCATAACACACAAGTAACAAACTCCTAATCATGGCCGTATTCAGAGCACTGCGTGACTGAAAGGACGGTGAGGTGGTGACAGCTCTGGTGTGTTTTCTTTCCTCACGCTGCTGTGAGGCCCATGTGCACAGGGAACAAAACACAACCTTTGTTTTTCATTCAGAGCTTCATTTTCCACACTGAGCTCCGAGCTGCAGCGGAGCATCCGCACAGCCCAAGGTTGTTTCTCTGCAGTTAACCAACGGCTTTTTTTTTTTTTTTTTTTTTATACCCGATTGAAAAGTTATGAGTTAAGTGAATATAGAAATACAATCAATATAGCGAGGCATCAACAGAGAATATCCAAACGGACTCCTTGACTGCATAAATGACAAAACGGTTGTTATGCTGTCTGAACACTCTGGATCCTAAAAACCAATGTGTCTCAACCCCACAAACAGGATGAACCCAAAAGGATCCCGGTAATTATTTTTCCTTCGTCCCGGTGTGTACCGATGGCTCTGCATACCATTATTCACAGAAATCGTGGTTTTGTTTGAGTAATAAGAATGTGGGCAATTAAAGATGAATTTGGCCTGAAATTCCAAGGTGAATTCAATTGAAAACAAAAAAGAAGTTGTTATCTGGTCCAAAGGTGATATCTAATACAGACAAAAGAAAGATGGCTATGAAATGTAAGGGGAGGGGGGTATAATATAGAAATATTCACAAGTGATTTTCAGCCACTTTGTGCAACAAAGGAGAAAGAGGTTTAAAAGACATTTTATTAAACGGTGCGTATGAAAAGCCAGACATGACTGGCAGAACAAAAGCCGACCGCCCGCCTCTGACTGCTCCGAAGAAAGGCTTCACCAAGAAAAAAAAACGTGACCAACTCAAGCACGCACACACACACACACACACACACACACACACACACACACACACACACACACACACACACACACACACACACACACACACACACACACACACACACACCGTTCAAAGAGCTAAAAGCTGCCGTGTTCTTTGTTTCCATTCCCAGCCTTAATAATATGAATTTAAAACATTTAGTGAGTATTTATGAAATCTCCCCGTGAAGGGATGAATCTCCCGAAGTAAAGTCTTGTGTCGAGGTGTACGGGGTTTTTTTAAAAATTGTGTAAAACCTCCATCCATCAATTACAAAAATGCTCCGAAATCAATCAAAGTGTTGATTTACGCCTTGCCAGCAAAAAAAAAACCCATTATGAAGAGCCTACGTGACGTCTTAACGGTATGATCTGCACACATACAATGATGCATTAAACCTACAAGTGCAAAACAAAAGGATAAACTAAAGGATCCTAAAATTCTGATATTTTTTAATCCAGAGTAACTGGCATCAGATCATCTTTCAAACTGATCCTGTGTTGCGAGAATAGCCTTAGCCAACAATAAGAGGCACGGCAGGGGAATGGCTTTCCCTAAAGAACATCCTCTTAAAGCCTGTTTTTGGCACCAACAGACATCAACCGACTCTTAGAAGTGGAAAAAAACCTTAAATTATGGAACGACAGTTCCATCGAGACCGCCAACATCAGCCAGCGACAGGTTCCGCTCTTCACAGCGATAGAAGTTCTGATGCCACCGTGTTGACTCCCAATCATCGAAAAATAGGGCTCAAGTTAAAAAAAACAAAAAAAAACAATTTTCCTTTACCATTGGGTAATACTTAGATCTATCTGTACCTTTAACACCAGTTTGTATGTGTAAGCCTGAGTCCTGTCAGGCAGATTAATGGGCAGCCATAATATTTTCAATATCTATATACTGTAACAATAGACGATTATAATAGAATCGCTAGTACGGTGCATTATATGCTACATATCATATATTCTCTCAGGGAAAAAGGGATAAAACAAGCTGGTTTGGTTGACCAGTAAGTTAGGGTAGTTGAGGTATTAAACACGTTTCCACTGTGTGACAAGAAATAATTCCACATTTCTGTGGTACCGACAGTTTTCGCCGCAGCTCAGTCCGTCCGCAAGGTCCGAGCCTCTGCAGTCTGCGCCTTCATCCCCTCTCCCCCCGCCTCCCCCCTTTCGCTCGTCCAGGGACGACGACGACATCAACGATGTGGCCTCCATGGCCGGAGTCAACCTGTCGGAGGAGAGCGCCCGTATCCTGGCAACCGGTTCGGAGCTGGTCGGCGCGGTGACCCGGTCGTGTAAGGACGAGGCGTTCCTCTCCACCTCCCTGCTCACCAGGAGAACCCTGGAGATCGGTGAGAGACCGGCAAACGCACACGACCCCCGTTTTTCCCGCGTCCGCGACGGTCCGGGCTGACTCGTCCCCCCCCCCCCCTCCCGCCGCCGCTCGCTTTCGACAGGCAGGAAGTTTGGCGTGAGCGAGCTGGGCCCCGAGGTGGTCGGCTACATTTCCCACGTGGCGCAGTGGCGGCTCCGGGACCTGCTGGAGAAGGTGTCGGAGGTGGCGCAGCAGAGAAACACCGTCTTCAAGGTGAACGCTCCCCCCGATAAGTCGCACTTTGACACGCAGTCACACCGCCGTCCTTTCCAAACCTCCGTTGCTCTCTCTCTCTCTCTCTCTCTCTCTCTCTCTCTCTCTCTCTCTCTCTCTCTCTGTCCCGCTCTCTCTCTCTCTCTCTCTCTCTCTCTCTCTCTCTCTCTCTGTCCCGCTCTCTCTCTCTCTCTCTCTCTCTCTCTCTCTCCGCCCCCCCCCTGGCAGGAGGACCAGCGCCACGAGCAGGTCAGCGACGTCCGGGCGCAGCTCAAGTTCTTTGAGCAGCTCGACCAGATGGAGAAGCAGAGGAAAGAGGACCAGGAAAGAGAGATCCTCATGAAGGCCGCCAAGGTGACCCATGCGCGGGGAAAACGACTCGCGCCGCAGGTTTCCGCGGTGTCCATTCGTCACCGCCATTCACGGTTTCATCTTTTGTGTCACTGCAGTCGCGATCGCGGCAAGAGGATCCCGAGCAGCTTCGACTCAAACAAAAGGCCAAAGAGGTGAGTCACCGCCTCACGGTGTGGCCGGGATAATTGTATATCATCAGTTTGCGCACTCAGAATACTCGATTCCGATTGGTCGGCTGCGTCCGTCGGCGGTCAGTTATTTCTGAATGATGTTGCCACGGACGACCACTTTTTCCGACCGTTTTTCTATGGCCCTTGTTTCACTCCGCTGATGTTCATAGTTAGACCCAACATCCCATTCCGCACGTCTCATTTCACAATTCATGTAAATGTCCAATTAAACACTAACAAGAGTAAATAGCTTTGTCATATGTAGGTTTAAATACGTAGGCACAGTGTTAGTTACTGTACATTGGTGTGGACTATATTTCTTGGCGGAAGCTCTTAAACTAGGCACCCTAGTGCTAAAATCATTTCCAAACAATATTCCATCTCAATGTATTCCTTTAATTGGCAAGTAAATGTGGAATGAGTGGGATCATTCAAGATTCAAGAGGTTTATTCGTCACATACATATACATACCTTCATACATATATGCAGTGAAATGTCTTTACAACGCACCCGGAGATTATGCACAAAAGTTGCTAAACCGAACATAATAGCTTACCTCGTTCCTACTGAGCTAACTAACTGAAACTACCTGATTCCTAAAACGTAATGCAGTGGGGGATCGATTCATAAAATAAATAAATAAAATAAAAATAAATGTGCCACTGGCTGCACATTATCCCTTACTGAGAATATTTCTGCAGCTTTGTATTTTCACGAAATAGAACAATCGTCTTATAGTGCGTTTCAACGACACAACATGCTGGAGTTGAAATTAATTTGCAATTAATATGAATAAATCATGATAATTATCGATAGCGTGTAAAATTCCGCTCGACTGTGATGATAAACGATGTGTTGGGTCACTGCCCCTGTTTCAGATGCAGCAACAGGAACTGGCTCAGATCCGGCAGAGGGAGGCCAACCTGACGGCCCTGGCCGCCATCGGTCCTCGGAAGAAACGGAAAACGGATTCTCCCACCGGCGCCGCCAGCGCAGAGGTGCTGAGCATGTAACAAACACGCCCCATGACCAGTCCATCACTTTCAACTGCCCCAAACTTCAACCGCTACCTATTTTTGTGGGCGTCTCTGGTTTGTTCTTCCCTTCCGGCAGGGCTCGGGATCGGGTGCGGCGCAGTCCGGAGGCGCGGGCGGAGGAGGAGGAGGGGGAGGAGGAGCGGGAGGGCGGCAGTTTGCACGGCAGCGCATCACCAGGGTGAACCTCAGGGACCTGCTCTTCTGCCTGGAGAACGAGCGCGAGGGCAGCCGCTCACAGCTGCTCTACAGAGGCCTGCTCAAATGACACACGCTGCGGCGAGGAAGGACGGAAGGAAGGAAGGGCCGAAGTTTCCAGCGCGGCGACGCCGAGCGCAGGCCGCGGCGTGGGCGGAAAGAGGACACCTTCGGCGCCGCGAGCGACCGGCTCCCGCCTCGCGGAACGTCGACGCCCGCCACTGAGGCGAGTCACGCCCCGGAAACGCGCCGCCCGAGGCGTGGTCACTGCAGGGACGTCGGCGAAGCCCCTGATACTCCGATCACACTACATTCAGGTTGATTTTGATTTTGTCGATGACTTTTTAGCAGTTTTACCATCGCACCCCGGACACTATCGAGGTGAAACACAGACGTGTTGATTTCAGGTGTATGTTTCTTTTTTGGCAGGGGGGGGGGGTGTATATTTTGGCTTTTCTGGTTCATTTTATACCATCATTTTTAGTCTGTGAACTTTACGGTGATTAATGATTGCTGCCTTATTCCCAAAGTAAGCCATATGCACAATGACTGTCACATCGGGATCTCGCTTCGTCTCACCGTGCTTTACGTCATTTTGAGTTTGGTCGGAAAAATTCTAAATGATTATTTATGACGTCGAGCTTTTAGCTGGCGACATCGTACGCGGTGTCGTTTCTTATTCCACCTCATGCGCCTCCAAACGCCTGTAACTCGCGAGCCAATCGGAGTGAACGGATGGATGGTTTTTAGAAGGAAGGGGGAGACTGTTTTGAAAAGAGATTTGTCGTAGTGATTTCAGTCTTTTAGGTGCAAGACTTTGTTGGATGTCCATATTTATGACGGGAGCGAGGCCGCTGCGTCACCACCGAGATTAAAAACAACACTGCACTGCTTTCAGAAAGTGTCGCTCAAACGTCTATACTGCAGTTTTTATATTTCTTAGTGCACATACTAATTCCTTTATACCTTTGTTATTTTATCACAGAATTTTGATGGCTTTTCTGACTGTATATACTTTGGTTTGATTTTATTTTCTAAATGTCCTTGAAAAATGTTTCTGTTACACACCTTCCTCTGGATTGGATTATTATTTTTTTTAACACTACAAATGTGGACGCATAAATGTATGTATGTATGTATGTATGTATGTATGTATGTATGTACCGATAACTTGTACATTTTTGCACAGCTACTTGTGAATATGTAAATATTCTGATGAAGAAAGTTTTTAATTGCTGTTTTATAGCAGACTGGGCTAGAATCATCTCTTTCATTAAAGAAAGGAGGGAAACCCATCGCATGGTTTGATGTTCTGTCTTTACAATTTCGCCGACTGTGCTGTTTATTATCATCTAATGTTTAATAACGAAAATATGTCATGATAAAAACATAAAGTATATGACTTAGATTAACACCAACAAGATGGAATCGCTACAGTGTCCACGTTATCACAATGTAGATTGTCATAAATGCAGCATTTGTGAGAACGTTGCGAAATTTGGGGATCTCAACCTTGCTTCCTTTTTGTGCAGCCCGATGTTGGACGCGGATATCAAGCCTTTTTGAAACACGTCACACGTATGATTCTGTTGTGCGTAAACGCATATCAAACAAACTCCGGTTGTTGCCTGCAGCATAACAAGTTAAAGTGATAAACTCTTACCTGGGATCACAGGACGAACCTGCATTCTGCACCAGGGGAGAAAAAGATACAAAACAAAGAAGCAAATAATGATTGTGGAATTATACATTGGCATGTTTATTTCATTTTAATTAATCTTTAACTATATCGTATAACACGATCCAAGGCCTCAGGAATACAATTCAGTGGTATTCACATTCAAGGTAAACCGAGAGCTCCAAGTTGATAAATAACAAAGATGCTTCATTTTTTTCCTCAGACATTTCTATTCTCAACTAATGGAAGTGCTGTGAACGCTCCCTTCTGTTTGATATCTTCTCCGTACAGCTGTACAACTAGAGCAGTGGTTGCCAAGCTTCTTCTTTGCACTGTGCTCTAGTAGAACCAGACAAATCTAGAGCTCATGTTTAATTTGCTCTGCAGAATACGTCTGGCCACCCTCCCATTAAAACAGATGGAAATGGGCCAATCACAACCGTTTGTGTAATACAGCACGGGTTTGAAAAGATGGCGATGCAGAGGATCGCCATTCACCTTACCAAGATGGCTGCCGCAGAACAGTCTGTTGAATACGTTATAGCCATTGAGGAACCTTACCAAGATGGCTGCCGCTGATGCGGACCTTTCTGTTGAAACAGCTATCGTTGTTAAGGTACCTTACCAAGATGGCTGCCGCGAAAGGGTCTGTGTAGGTCTATCTATCCAATGCTCTGGTTGGTTGTAGGTCTATCTATCCAATGCTCTGATTGGTTGTAGGTCTTTCCAATGCTCTGATTGGGTGTAGGTCTATCTATCGAGTGCTCCGATTAGTTGAAGGTCAATCCAATGCACTGATTGGTTGTAGATTTATCCAATGCACTGATTGGTTGTAGGCCTATCCAATGCTCTGATTGGTTGTAAGTCTGTCCAGTTGCGTCCAGAGACATTTTGGTCTGCGCCCGTTGGTAACGCACCTTGGAAATGGAAAAAGGAAGGAGAGATTCCTAATCATAATACACCTTTGCTTGGAGTGGTGATGCCGCTCTACTAGTAGCTCGTTATCATGAGCTTTCGCAGACCACCATGCAAACCGTAAAAAGGAATGAATTCAAACAGGGCTGATGGTAGCGATCAGCATCATTTGAAATAATAACCATACCACTGTATTACGCAACGATTCTCCTGTGTACTGTGGGCTACCACCAAGGGAGCTGCCATGATGGTCATGAACTTCATAATGAAGAGGTCATAAGGTCAAGGAGGTGACCGCTTCACTGTGACCCATGTTGGTCAGTACCGGAACGCCCCCGCTCCCCCTCCGTCCTACGAGGGTTGCTGGTTCAAGTCCCAACGGTGGCAGAGCCTACATAACAATCAGTCGATGTGACAACTTTTTCATTTCTTATTTATTTTTCTAATTCAAATTTCCTCTCCGGGTGACTGTTAGGCCCTTGGAAGGCGACCTCCTGTCCCGATGACCAGGCACTCGGCTCGCACCGCATAGGCACTCACCGCTGCTGCAGAAACACCTCCTGCGTGAAATTACCCAGCACCAGGAAGATCGGTTTGAACAGCCGGAAACGCTGCTGCTGCTGCTGCTGCTGCTGCTGCTGCTGCTGCTGCTGCTGCTGCTGCTGCTGCTGCTGCTGCTGCTGCTGCTGCTGCTGCTGCTGCTGCTGCTGCTGCTGCTCCGTTAACGGCGACGTCATCCTTCCCGCCCCAGGAACTGATGACGCCTTCCGTCTTGGAAAACGTTAACGTCCCCTTAAATCAGAGTTCTGTCACTCACGCAGACTCATTAAATATACAAATATTACGGATTAACGAACATTCTCTCTCATCACGATTGACTTGCAGTCAATTCATTTCAGTTATATTATTTTGTCCATTGTCTGGCAGCGGTCCCAGCGTTCCGCAGGCCACGGTTTCGGGAACTGCACTGGAGTCTAATCTGATCCAGAATTCAAGTGCACATCGAAGCACAATTTTGATTTACATGCAAAATGACATCATCATGTTGTGCCCACGTCAATACACGTCTGACGACAGTGAGAATGAAGAATTTGAAAAGCATCATTTAAAAAAGTGTCGTTGAACCATCATGACTGTAGCTGCAGAATTTGAGGCGCAGGGAGGGGTTTTCCCCAGAAGGGGACACTGTTCCCCCACATAAGGAAAATAAATAAATAAATAAAATAAACTCTGAATAAAGCCTTGGTATGTATGAAGTATTTTGACCATGGATTTACATTCCAGTGGGAACCAAACTAATTAAGGGCACATACATGTATACAAGTGTGAGATTTGAAATGGAAATTTATGCCGAAAGTATTGATTTCAGCATGTATCCTGAATTCTATAGCATTTAATTATGCATTCCATGTAGTGTAGCAGGAAGCCTCCATTGTGCTCCAGGAAGCGGAGCATCACACAGACACACCCTCACAGATGGACGGATCTCCGTCGGCGATCCCGCTAAAGCACCGGCTCACATTTCTTTAGATCTGTCGGATTCGGGGCCTTAAAAAGTTGTTTGCTTCACTCCTTCCGCAGACAAGGTAACTCATGGCCCTTCTCACCGAAATCCAGAATTCCTTGTCTCCCCCGGTGCGGCTCGTCAGGCGCTGTTTGCTGACGTTGCTCTGGGACCCCGAACCCAATTCCACTGTCTTGTTTGGTTATGCATGATGAGAGTTCCGCTGCTGGCTGCTCGCAGGATAACGTCTCTGAATGACTCCTTTGAAATGAAGGAACTAAAAATATATATATATATATTAAGGAAAAAAAAAAGTCCCACATCAACACTCAACTCCTTCAACTCTAATGCATGATGTTTAACAGAGCGTGTCACACAGCGCGGGAAGGGCAATGGGGAGCCGCGTGCAGGTCCGCGCTACCTTGTTTGTTGGAATATCATTAGTGACAAGAAAAATAAAAAGCACTCAAACACCGGGACTAAAAAGATAACGGGAGAACGATGGACTGCGCCCCTCCGTTGAGTACAGTAATCTTTGGCTTTGGGCGTCGTAATAGAAAAGATCGGATCTCTGTAATTCATCGCTTTGCCTCAAGCGAAACCTTCCAAACTCTAATCTCCGCGCTGATCGTCTGAGCTGGTTCCGCTTTTATTTTACTCTTTTTTTCTTTCGTTTTTTTTTATTAAAGTCAACGCTGCGTTCACCTCCACCTTCCTTGAAAAGTAATTGGTCATGGGTTCGTAGCAAAGTACAAAAACAAATAAAAAAGGCGATGATCTTTATTAACCACATTTTTCTAGAGGCTCCGCGTACGCCTCCGTATAGGAAGGTTCTTTCTTTTTAATTATTTCTGAAATGAAGCTGTAAAACTTTTTTTTCTCGTCTTTTATTTTTATCTTTCTTTTGCCAACCTGACTATTCGGTGTTGACTTGAGACTCATTTCTGGTGACTTAAATCTGCAGAAATAAAAATTAATCCACCACAACAAATTACAATGCTTCGTAACAAATAAATCCAGAGGTGGAAAATAATCAAAAAAATAATCCAAAAGCAACAAAAAACACTCCTGGATTTTGAGTCAAGCTGCTGAAGCACGAATAGAAACCAAGAAACTTCAATTCAGGCGGAGGGGCAGGAGGTTAAGGGAGGAAATAAAAACAGGGAAAATGAAAAAAAAAGTCTATTAAAAAAAAGTCATTTTTTAAAATTGTGTTTTATTATATTTTATTATCATGTTATCATGATAGATAATAATAATTACATCCGTCAATTCGAATATGTTATTCGGTATAAAACATTTCGAACCTCCCAGCACTCACAGCCGGAGGCCTTGGCAGGATGGCAGCACTATTGACGCATCACAACGGGCCGTTGCTGTATTTTTGGGTTTCCGCGTGTGATTAGCATCAAGCCAGACGTCCGGCCGGGTGAAATCAGCCGGATCGGTTGCGCGGCTGGAGCCACGACATGGCAACGAGAGTTGAACTTTCTGGACCCGGACCCCGAGTCAGCGCCGCGGTGTGTCGACGAAGCCGCCGGAATGGATTCGTGTTTGAATTCACAAACGTCAGATGGTGAAGACAGCCAACGGCGAGACCCTCGAAAGAGTTACGATTCGAGTGAAGCGTTAAAAATACGTATATGCACGTGCTGCATGAAACAACGTTTTTTGTTACCGGCATGAAGACAGTTGGAGACCGAGGGCGATTTTGTATTTGTGCAATCGCCTTTTGATCAATCTCTTTCGTAAATTACTGGAAAAACAAAAGCCGAATTGAAAAAAAAAATAATAATCCTTATTCCTATCACGCCAATATCTGGCCGCGCTGGAGCCACATCTGCATTTCGACCGTGAGAGCGGCAGAAACGTCCTCTGTGTCGTTGGGGTATGGGGTGTGAGGCGTGGGGGGCGGGGGTGGGGCGCCGGGGTCCCGCCGGACGCGCCGACAACCTCCGCTCGCGTCCTCGCCGCCTAATTGAACGAATGAGCCGCGAACAGCTGTTACCTGCTGAAATGACCCGCTCTCCGTTTTACCGCCGCGGACACGGGGCCCGAGAGCATCTGCCGCGCCGCAGCTGTCAGGCGTGCGGAGGGCCGCGCCCCCGTCGCCGCTACCCACGCATCACGACAAACACAATTACAACAACGTCTCCTTTTTTTTTTTTTTTTTTAAACGGATCCTACAAACCGCCGGCGCGGGAAGAGCGCGCCGCGTGTTCGTCAATTTGAGCCGCGTGCGAGGGTTCCTTCCCACTGGGCGACGTTCAAGCTGTTTTTTTTATTCGATTTGATTCATAATATACTGTCGATGGTTTTATGCAACGACCAAACGTTTTCCCCGTGTGAGATCAAATGTGTTGACGTTCTAGGTTTGTAGCATAAGCTTCTAGTATTCTAGTATTCTTGCCGATTAAATGCGCTCTTTTAATATCTTCTGCAAGAATTTGCATTCACCACGAATATCAAGAGATCAGACATGTTTTTCAAATAAACATCATCTTCATATTATTATTTTTTAATAATACATACTTTAAATATAATGCAAGATATACCATTTATTTCCAATTTGAAGGATTTTTGTAAAGTATTACACATTATATTTTCCAAACAATATCATTTAAAATGTACTGGATTAATGGAAAGATAAATTAATTTATTTATATAAATATTTTTCCCGCTACTTTATGTCGTTATGTCCACTACTAGACGTTGATAATATTACACCGACCTCATCACAATTATCTGCATGCTAACTGTGTAAGCTCAATGCAGGTCTGCAAAGGGAAACAACTGGCCTAGCTCCTGGGAAATACACTATCAGAATCTCAGAGGCTGAGTTACATCAGCAAATCAAAAATAACGAGAGCTTATTTTGTTTCAATTGCAGTTACATTCTGAACTATTTTTGACTCCATCATTTTATCCACCCATGATTATGAGCTGGGCATCGTCTGTTAAAATCCACGCATTGCAGGGTTGCCCAGTTAGGCCAACTGAGTTTTGTTGACCGAATGTTCTTGTGCGAGGCGTTGCAGCTCATACCTGGCAACCCCCAACTCACTCACTTGAAAGCAACGCTTCACACTTAAGAATAATATGATCAAATATACTATTAAAGAAAAATAAATCTGCCATTAAATGGTTTAAGAAAAGTTCCCTCATTTGTGTTGCAAATTGTTATATAAGTTAAGGCTACTCTCACAAAATAGGATAGATAGAATATAACATATATAGGATAGAATATAATATATTCCTTTATTTGATTATAATATATTTATATATTAAATGACACACCGAGATTGATTTACAGAGACTAGTATTATTGACAGACTGTATATTTTGTTGTGTTGTCTGCACTTTTAAACTTTTAAACTTTTACACTTAAATTCCACTTTTATAAAACATGTATATTCTGACTTTTAAATAAATATATTTTTTAAAACAAGGATTTTGTGTGTCGATGATGCTGTTCCACATTCCCTATAAACACAAGAACAATGCAGAGATTGCCCCATTCAGCAGGGTGTCAAGTGGCCATGTGGCTCTGTTGGTCCTCCAAACCATTTGCATTGTGGGAGCTGGCTGAATGAACCAAGTGTGAGGGAAAACTTTGAAGGTGATCATCTCAGAAACACAGTTTTCCACACGCTCGTCATTAACAAGCCATAGCTTTAGAAATATTTGCTTGATTCGCACAAGTGACACCTTGTTTTGAAGCTCTGATTCATCACTTTCAGATGACATGAAAAAAAGTCAAAAGGTACCAAATGTACCTCAAATCCGGGGTGGGTCACATATATAGGAAAAAACCATGTGTTAATGACAGGAGGCTGTAATAGGCCCACGAGCCAGAGGTTCCCCACCCCTTGGCTGCCAACTGCAGATTACAATAAATTAATGCTGCTGCACCATTTCTATTCTAACAGCAACAATTTGATCTTTTGTAATTTCACTAAACCGGCAGAGACACAACATTGCACGATTCGAGCGAGCCTCCTCTTATAATCTGCTCAGCAGCGCTCATGTATTTCTGCAGCGTCTCAAACGCGACCACAGCGGGATTGAAAACGTTTTTACATATAACATTATGGTGAAATGACTTTTTTGGATCAGATTAAAATTGCATTTGGAAAAGCATTCACTGCGCTGCATTCCTCCGAAGTTAAAGTGCCAATGTCTGTTACATCATAAAACAATTTATCTTTTCAATTTTGGATCTGAACCGGAGCAAAAGGGGAAAATATGAAATGTCATTCCAAAAACCTGCATAACTGAGCCACCAAAAATCTGTTGGGTTATTTTTGCAAGGAATCAGATCTTTGGGTTTTAAATCGATGCATCAATGCAAATTGATGGATCATTAAAGCATCTATATCATAGCAGCCACGTTTGGACAATGAGGTTCAATCTGATGAAATGTCTTTTTTTTAATTTAAGGGCTCGTGTACGTAAACCCAAATTTCAAAATGATGTGAAATGGGGAGGAAAGTTTAATGTGTCCAAGTTTGGAAGAATAACAAGGGGAAGAAGACACTCAAGTGGAAGTAATTATTTTGTCGAACAGGCATCAATTCTAACACGGCGTGCAACAAAACTCCTCCACTTGCACCAACCTCCGCTCCACATTTTGATCCTTTTCTCACTCGCTATAGGGCCACGGGCGCCGAATAACACAAAACTCCCGTTCCTCCTCCTATCTCGGTGCTTGAATGTGATGGCTGTAAAGAGAAAACAATTTAAAATTTTCCACAAATTGACAGTGACTGAGAAAAATAACTCATTGTCACATAAGGGAAATAGAGCTCATATAAATAGAAGATAGGGCCATGGGCGCTGAATGACACAGAGGCACCCGCTCCATTCTTTCCAAAATGGTAACAACAAGTGCGCCAAATAAGTTGGAGGTGCTGCACTTTTTAATTTCCCAAAAAATGACATATTTTAAATGCACCTTCCTCGCTGATGATGTGTAGATGCAGAAACAGACACCCGTGTTCTGTCACGATGTCACCCTCACGTAGAACTTAGCGGGATTGAACGTCGAGAAGTTTTCCCTCTTTGCGGTCGCCCACAGACTTTTTTCTCGTGCAGATTATTAAAACCACGATGCCGCTCCTCAGCTCAGCTCCTCGTCCTCGTTTGAAAGGTAAACGGCGGGTGTCCGTCGCCGTGCGGGTTAGAGAAGACGTCGCTCTTAAGAGGCGAGAAAAAAAAACAACTCTGCAGAGGAAGTCACGTCTCTGGGAAGAAAAGGCGGAAAACTGTGGCGGATTCACTGGAGCATTTGGAAAGGAAGCAGTGAGGCACCGCGAAGCCCGCCTGCCAATATATATATATATATATATATATATATATATATATATATATATAATTATTATTTTTTTCTTTCTTACTCATGAAACCATAGCAATTCTCGCGTTGCATCTCACAAAACAAACGTATGCCGCACCGCAAAACAGCTTGGGTTTCATCTGTTTTTTTGTTTTGTTTTTTCCTCTTATCGTCACCGTGCAGTAAAATATGTTCCTACTTAAAGTTATGCAAATTTTACCGACAGGAGTTTTTTGTGTTTAAAAATTTGTCTCAATTCTGTCTCATGAATCAAACACCAAAACGATACGTACTGTACAGCCGTACGGTTCCCTTAACTCCCGCACGATGTTTAACTCGGAGTCTGGTAGCGCCGTGCGGGTTTTTAAGTCGACTGACGGATGGTCACATCATGTTGGCAGCGTGCACGCCCGCGTGCGTCTGTGTGTGTGTCTGTGTGTGTGTGTCTGTGTCTGTGTGTGTGTATGTGTGTGTGTGCGTGATAGATATCAACTCTGCAAATAGCCATGGAGCGTAATGTGATTTGGACGCAAGAATGGAATCTAAATCTCATTTAGGGGAGCCTTATTGGCCCAGCGCTCCACTCCTTTATCTCCCGCTCCCTCGCCAACGATAAATGTGGTCAGCTCCGGTTATTCAACCCCGGGGCGTGGTCCGAGAGACCCAGAAGAGAGGGAAGAGAGGAGGGAAGGGAAGAGAGGAGAGCGATTTTGCTTCGAGAAACCGCCGCGGCACACCCAGAATCAGCCGCCGAGAGAAAATCCCTCAAAGCGGTGGTTTCCATCAATATTTCTCATTGACCGTCCTCCGCCAAACCCTCTGTGTTAAGCAGGGATTTGGCCGCTTGGGGTGGCCGCCATTCCAAAGAGCGATCTTTAGTTTCAATGTTTTCTTTCTTCCTCCCGAAACTGTTTACAGTCAACGTGACTGTTTGAACCCCCCACCCCACCCCACCCGGACCCCATAGCGCATTACACTGGAGAAGGATTCGATTTGGAGTTCGTCGTGGGGGCATCGGGCAATCCACATTATAATTCTCCCGCTAAGACCAGAGAAAAATCACCATGGATGTAGGACATTAAAGCCAATGCAGGGCGGCTATTTGTTTCATTCTAAAAGTTGCGCGTCTCCCTCGGATCGTTTTGGCGTAAATGCATTAGTGGGGTTTGGGGGGGGGGGGGGGTTCTGGCGTCTCCAGCGTCTCCAACGTCCGTGTCCGGAAGCGCTTCCATCAGATGCAGATCCCATCACATTCCAGCTTTTTTATTTATTTTATTTTTTTTCGCCCACCGTCCCATCACAAACCCTGGGGCCACGGGCGGGGAAATGAAAGTCACTGATGGAGAATATGGAGGGAAACGTGTATATATAGATAGCTGGATGGAGGGATGCCCCGCCCGGCCGTTGTAAATAGATGTATCTTTAAAACACATATATGATATATTTTAATAACGCAGTAATAACTTGACTTTAGACACTGTAATAATTTAATAATAACACAGTATTACTTTGGACCTACTCATACATTGTTATTCAATGCCCGTATTATTTTATGCACATTTATTAATCCTGTACAGACATCTCATTTATATTCACATTTCTACACAAAGCCGATACTAGCAACTATGAAACCACTTTTCCCATGTCACAGACTTTTCATTTCATTTGCCCTGTCTGTAAAGGCGCATCATTTGTGTATTTTTGTTTATTTGTTTTTCTCATTTCTATTGTTTGGACTGTTAAGCTGTTTTTTATTCTAATTGTCTGTATATTAATGAATCAACCGAAACAAATTCCTTGTAGATAGAAATATTCTTGGGAAATAAACAGATTCTTATACCAAAAGGCAAGGTGAAAGAGGTGCTTGGTTTCTACCAATACATTATGCGAATAATGACATTATCTGTATAGTAATAACAGAAGGGATGGTATACTGCAGGCACACTCTTGGTTATAAAATGTTGTAGTGCAAAATCTTTCCTCCAAAATAAAATGTGTTGGAATATATATTTGCCGAAGGTCAACCCGTTTTTCTTTTTATGCTGCAGATCATTTTCCTTTTTTGCAAGACATTGTGCTCGCAAAAAATTCGCTTCCACATTCTCAACTGCAACCTTAAAGCAGAATACATAATAATACTCAATAAAAAAGCAATTTACTTCATATAGTATGAGCTCTTGACCTCTGTCATACACCTTCATTCAATTTCCCATTATGTATAAACCTATTACCAACAATGATACAACGGGTAAGTGGTGCCGTCCTTAAGCACAAGTTGGAGGTTTTTCGTACATTTACTTCAACTCCATTTGAGGTGAAACATTTTACCTTCTACTCGAGTATTTCTTGGCACTGTTTACGTCAGACGACTCCCTAAATACGTGGGACGTTTAGATTTGCCACCTGGGCCCTAATTCTCACCGTTCTGAGGCACGGTTTGAGTCTTGCAGCATTTTAAATAGCGGTGCTGCACTTGGATAATAGAGCCAGAGCCCGCAGGTGGAAGCAGGAGGTGGAGGCAGTGCAGCACCGTCGGCACAGTGACACTGAGCAGGTCGCTTTGGAAGCCAAAATCAATGTTCCACAACGTTTTACAATGAAATAATGCCACTGCACGATACAATTATCCTGTTAAGCACTAAAAACATCAGAACCATATTATTATGGCCTATAAATAGGGATGCAAGGCTCACGAAGGGTTAGTTCATAACAAACAAATCTTTTAAATTATCAGGAGTTGGGAGTTACTCTGGTTAAAGAGTGGGCTCTTGAGATCTTCAGTTCCCAAACTTAAATAAATTCCAAGGCAAAAAAAGCGACAACTTGTTCCGTTTGGAACAATTCATATTCAATGTGACTGATCTACTCTTTGCTGTGGACCAAAATGAATCAGTTTGACAAAATGAAATGATTGTGAGAATTCCTATCACGACTCGGAACCAAACCGGAGACTCTTCCGACTCTCGCACGTCGTTCAGGCCGTCCCCCCTCGCTCAGCGTGTGTTAGAGCGACCGGATCAAACAAGCGAGTCGCGCAATCGGACAAAAAAAAAAACGAACCTTGTCCTCTCATCACGATGAACGGTCCTCGCGCTCGGTGGGGAACTTGTTCTCCTGGAGCTGGCATTCCGGCTGGAACTATGAATTGGATGAATTATTGTAGCCTTGCAATTTTGATCTTTGAACACAAAAGATGGTTTCCATTATTAATTTTCCTTTTTAGCACAATTTTCAGCTGTCACGTCACACTAGTGTGCCTGCCACAATGGTTGAAAAACACTGGACTAAGTAAACCTTGGAAAAAAACAGAAATAATAAAAAATATCAATTCAATAAATGAAATTAGGGCGTGGACACATTCAGGTTTACAACCTATTTACTCGATTCTCCGCCTGGAATCACGCCCCATGACTCCACCTACATGATAATGCTCACACTAGCGTTCTATGGGACATAGAAATGACTCCGGAAGTCGGGCTCCACCTTAAAGCCGCCCCAGCTCCTCTCACTTCAACTCCACCTCCAAGCTCCTCAGTGGGGCGGGTCCGTTAGACGCGTTGTTGCGAAGTATATTTCTCAGCGGAAGCTCTTAAAGTAGACATATTAGTTATGTATTGATTTAATTACCAAGTAGCCATCTAATAAGCAGAGAATGTGCAGCCAGAAGGTCGTTATCGTAAAGGAACAGATGAACCGATGAGGGTTCATCCGTCGAGCACGCCCTCTTCACACGGAAACAAGGTGGAGTTAAAAGTTTAGGAAGTACTTCCACCTTTAAAACGTTCCCTTTCTGATGCCAAATCATTCCTTAAATTTGTAAATGGTCTATTAAATAAAAAATAAATGACCTATATATATATATATATATATATATATATATATATATATATATATATGGATATATATATATGGAGCAGGAGGCCTCCAAAAAATATGTACTTACAAAAGAATATGGCTAAATCTCACCGGATGTTGAGCTGAAAAGCCAAAAGTAAATCCATTTGAAAAGAAAAAACCCTGAAGTATAATTTGGTCCAAAGCTCCACTTGTACATTTTCTAGGTTGTGTTTTATGTTCTTCTGTAGATGTAGTAAATGTAATGGGCGGCAGCTCGACAGATTAACTGCTTTTAACTGGCACCGCAGAGATCTCCATTCACACGTCCTGCCAAACCTTTCTCCGGGGCCAATTTCTTTTTCCTCCTTGTTTTTATACCTTTTCGTACCCTCCTCAACTAAATTAGTTTATAATTATGTCATATTATATTATATTATATTATATTATATTATATTATATTATATTATATTATATTATATTATATTATATTATATTATATTATTTTATATTATATTACATGATGTTATATTATATGATATTATATTATATTACATGATATATTATATCATATTTTATTATAATACATTATATCATTATTATATTATATTATATTATATTATATTATATTATGTTATATTATATTATACTATATTATATTATATTATATTGAAATAGACTAGTTACACACTTAAACATGGACTTGTATTTGAATCGGTCTTAATGTGTACATTCCTTTCATATCTTTTTCATGTATTAACATTTCATATTAAAATTTAAATCATTCTGTACATCTCAGTTCATCAATGCATTTACTTGAAAGAAGACAACCATGAACTCTAACAGCAATCAATAAGTTGAATGAATAACTCGTTTTAATGGATTCATTTCTTTATTGAAAAAGTAATAAAAACACGTGGCCTTCCTTAATGCACGTATGGAAAATTAATTATCTTTCCATGGCTGTGTCTCAGTGGTCACCCATGGGTTGAAATTTCATGTTAGTGTTCAGTAAAGTTAAACAAACACATACATTTTTTAATTCATACTGCAGTTATGTGTATATTTAGAGCAGATGTTGTATTCCACAGAACCATAACTACAGGACCCCAATAAAGTAAAGTGAGACGACTGCGCCCACAGGGTTTTCATGGAGAAACAGGGAATTTGGTCTTCTTTATTTTTTTTATTTTTTTGCTTTAATGAGGTATTGGCTTTTTGTCATCATGTCTGACAGTAAACAGTTCAGCAGTGAGAAGAACTCCACAGAATCTTTTATGAGACGTCATTTTGTGTAATTTTACCGACGTTTTGGCGTTACGGCTTAAGTGGAAACGATGGCACATTTTGACGCCCAGCGACTTTATTCTCAGGATTTTTGTGCTTGTCATCCAGGGGTTCGGTAGTTGCTTTCAAAAAGAACACAAACAGCTATTTAGTTGCGAACATCGGCGGCAGAGCTTGGGCGTGGCAGAGCTTGGACCCTCTAGTGGCAGAAACTCCACTACCGGGAGGAAGAAGAATTATAACTGTTTCACCGAAGGGAAAGTTGTGTTGAGGCACCAATCACCAAAGTGATTTGTTTTGCAATTTATAATAGAAAATCCATATTTTTATGATCCAAGATGGAAGCTTTCCCCGTCGAGGTTTCTGAGACATTTGACAAACAGCTTTTCCCCATGAGCGTCCATGACCTGCAAAGCAGTCTTCTCTGTTGGGGGTAAGTGAAAAACAATAAAAAACAAAATAGAAAAAGTTGCATGATGGGATCAATACAAATCCACCAAACCACCCACTTGTATAAATCCATCAAGGGTAAAAAAAAAAAAAAAATGCAGCGTTGTGCAATTCTGATAATCATAAGGCTTTGATCGATACAGACCGGCGGGCTACCACAGTGTTTTACCGCTGGGCGGATGCGGGGGGGATCCCATTCATCCTTCTTTTTTAAACTTCTCTCCATACCTCCTGGATCCCTGCATTGGATTTGGTGGACAGGAAACGGGCGATGCGATTTATACCTCCGACCCTTCGGAACGGCGGTGTTGATGCAACTGACGGGGGTATCGTTCTCAGGAATGATGGAGGCAGACAAAGAGAATAAAGGGAGATTCTGTGTGTGTGTGTGTGTGTGTGTGTGTGTGTGTATGGGCCACCGGCAGCAGGGGTTAATCTCTCCACGTGCACGCTGATGTGCGCTGACAGGCCGATCGATGGGAAGGAGATGGAGTCTGCCGCTGCTTCATTGACCTGCTCTGCAGCAGGATGACCAGCGGAGTTTGGCTCAGCTCTGAGCTCTGGCTCTGCTTTATAGATTTACTTCCCGCCGGATTCCAACGACTCTTTTGCAGAGGGGAATCAGGAATGGCACCGGGGAAAATTCCCGCCACGATGAGTCCGTACGTTCCCGCCAGCGCTGTGCGGAGTTACTCTCGATTTACATTTTTTTGTTTCTTGCGCCGTTTCGCTGATCAGTTCTGACTTACATGTTCATGCTGCGATGTGTAAAAAAGGGACGGTTCAGCTTGCAACAAGTACAGAGTTCTTGGTCAGATAAGGGTTTTTGCGACAGTCGTTCCTGATTGCTATACTCTTAAAGTTAAAAACTTAAGTTATTTGTTGTTTGGCGGTTTTAAGGTGTGATGATAAAACTATTTTAAGTGAGATGAGGACATTGATCATCACAATGTCCTGTTGCATTCGCTTTCATTGTCACTACCTGATGGATGGCCTGATTTTAATGTAGAACACTTGGATTTTGATGTTGTGTATGAAAGGCTCTATACAAATGAAGGTTATTATTATTATTATTATTATTATTATTATTATTGTTATTATTATTATTATTATTACTCTACTGCAATGTAAAATAATTAACTTATTATGAAGTTAAAGCTCTAAAAGTTCGAAGTTCTTTTGTTTTTTATACTGTGGCACTTATTTCCCACTTTTTGGTACTTAGAAAACAATAAATCAATTGTTCTTGGACTGCAAGAATTTTTAATTAAATTAGGAGGATGTACTGTGCAAAAATCAGTACATTTCAGACAGCCCTTTAAGTGTGTGTGTGTGTGTGTGTGTGTGTATCAGCGTGCACGTATCTAAGTGAAAATGCATCTGCGTGGGTGATGCAGGAAAGTTGATATCCGTGAACGTGAGGTTTTCTAAGTAGAGCAGTTCCATAAAAACCTCGAGGGAACTCCTGAAAACTAAGAACATTATTTATGATCAGTTCGAAAAAGCTTTATGTCACTTAAAAAAAAATAAAATGAAGTGAAATGAAAACAATAAAACTTGAAAAAAAGTGATTATGAAATTCTCCGTAAAACTTGGCAAATTGTCTTTAATCTGTTGCTCGCGTTGGATTTAGTTTTTCAAACTGCAAATGACAATGTAACACAAATTATATTTCACCTTAATTAACACACTCCTACACATAACCCAAAACAATTTTTTTAACGCGGTAGCACTTCAGCAAATAGTGAATAGTTAGTGACAGCCCTGACAGTGGAATCAGGCGATAAGAACTAATAGAGGAAAAACAGGGAGAAAGAAGAGAAAAAAGAGGTGATTCTTATAAGGAGGGTAATTTATTTATAACACAGGCAC
This sequence comes from Zeus faber, assembly GCF_960531495.2. Lineage (NCBI taxonomy): Eukaryota > Metazoa > Chordata > Actinopteri > Zeiformes > Zeidae > Zeus > Zeus faber. Next base: position 20,655,350 of record NC_137194.1, on the reverse strand, counting down.
TGGCAGGAAGCTGCCAGCGTTATACTATAATACAAGGTGATCTGCAAGGCTGCGTATGTAGTATACGGTATTTGGAAACCAAGATCGCAGTGGCACTAGAAACACACGCTCAAAACAACAGACTTCCCCTTTTTTTTATCTTTTTTTTTTTCTAAAAAAATGGTACAAACAACAATACAAAATATTTGTGCTGTTGACAGTTTTACAAAAAAAAAGGGTCTTTTTGACTTGACAACTGTGCAATTCTTATTTTTTTATTTTTTTTTTCAGCATTTTTTTCTCCCCTCCCCGTCTTGTTTTAATCTATATGAGTATTTACACTAGAATGTGTTCTGGACCGCGGCGCTCAGGCCATGCGAGCTGCGGCGCGAATTAAAACGTTGGATCTTCACTGTTATAGAACTCTTCTGTCCCGTTATAAAAAGACACATGCAAAAAGCTCCGGTTGTACAGTATGTTTTTCGCCTAACTCCATAGATTTAACTTCAAGCAAATAACTTTATTATGTACAATCAGACTTCAGCGACGTCAGCGGAGACGCGCGTCGACGCCGCCGGACACCGTCTCAGTGCCTCACAACCGGGTGTTCGGACGCGGTCGGAGCCTCGACGTCTCGCGTCTGATTCCTTGCGTCTCTCCGTCGCCGCGCTGCCGTCCTGGTTCCAGCCGGTCGTCGATCGGCCAAAAGAGAGAGAGAGAGAGAGAGGGAGAGAGACCACAGCCTCTTGTCGGGGCTCTGGGCAACGGGGATCAGGTCGAGCCCGTGTTAGCCGATCCACGTCGCCGTGGCGATGGCGGTCGTTTCGCTGCAGACCGGGTTACGGTACGATTCTGCCCTCGGATTAGGGAGGACACGTCGGTGGCACCGAAACAAAGGCACCCGAAGGAGCCCAAAAAAAACGACGACATTTCAGAACCATCACATGGTCTTTGATTCCCCTCCGTGTTGCGTATCGGCGTCTCGATGACCCCATTGAGCATTGGGCGCCGAGTATCGCTGCTTTAATTGCGGGTAACATTCACTATGGTAATGATGTTTTTCGTGTGTGACGTGGGAAGGTCGGCGGTCCCGGCGCGCGTGCACGTGCGCGTGCGCGAGTTTGCCCCCTGAAACCCCATCAGTGTCTATTAGGTGTGGAACAACGCGTTGGCACTCCGGCTGCTTTTCGTGAGCGCTGCATGGCCTTTCACACTGAAGGGGAATATGAACAAAGGGCTCTTACAAAGTAGCGCGCGCGCACACACACACACACACACACACACACACAGACACGTACGCACACACATATATACAGTAAGGCCTAATAGGGTGAAAGTGTGGTTATATAGACTATTATACAAGTTGTATCTTAGTGGGACATCGACCTTTTCAATTGACCGTGAAGCCGATCTTGGACAGCGACGCGCGGTAGCGGTTATGGCTGTGAGCTGGAACGGAGTCCATGGCTTTTCTTCTGCTCAAACGTGTCTCGCCAGTGAATCATCTGATATTATAGCAAATGATAAGTGCCCCCCGCCGCCACCCCCCCCCCCCCTCCAAAAAAAAAAAGCATACATATTTAAAACCTTGAAGTAATTGAATAAAGTACAAATAAAACACAATCTACAGTATATACAACATTTAATGACACAAAGCGACCGTGGTGGATTGGGGAGGAGGGTGTGGAGGGCGAGGAGGGCGGGGCTGCCTCCGTCCTCTACAGTAGGGGTAGGATTATTGTTTTATGTTATCAGTCACACTGGAGGACAAAATGGTTTCCTCTTCCGCTTTATTCCCCCGTGACGACTGTTCCGCAGCCGGGGCGGTTCCAGGACGAGGAACAGGTAAAATGAGAGGAGAACCCCGCTCATCATGTCTCACTGAGGACTTTGAGGAGATTCACTCTGAGCAAAGATCACCTGCGGGGATTCATCATTAATAGAGGATTAACACACACACACACACACACACACACACACACACACACACACACACACACACACACACACACACACACACACACACACACACACACACACACACACACACACACACAACACACACACACTCTGACCAATCCCTTATCAGAACCAGTGGGGGGGGAATAGAGAGAGGCAGCAGAAATCCCAGCGCTGTCATTTGAGGAGCTTTGAGGAGAATGGAAATAAAATAAAAAACACATTCTCTCAGAGCCGGGAACAGAGTGAAATATTTCAAACGAAATATTTAGCGAAAGCTCTTTCTTGGCCGAAGCTTTTGTAATAATTGCCGGGATTAAAATCTTAAAAAAAAAATGAGAAAAAAACAAACAAAAAAACCCCCACGAAACTGGGGAAAAATCCCGGGGGTCGCGCCGCGCTTCTCCATTGAACATCCACCGAACCGTCACTCGCGAGAGCGTGCGCCGTCGCCGGAGCCGCGGTTACGCAACGCCGCATTGATGTGCACATATCTGCCGCCTCTTTTCATAAAAACTTTAGAACAGACTTTCCTGTTCACAGACTCCTTGGAAAAAAAATTACAAAAAAATAAAAAGACTCTCCTACACTCAGGGCCAAAAAAAAAAAAAAAAAGGAGATGAATTAAGTGCTGTCTGCGGGGACAGATTGTGAAGGTGGCGAATCGCTGGCCGAGGCACAACGAACCGGCACCGGCGGGGGGGAAAAAAATAAAATAAAATACGGCTGAAATGTATTTAAGCGAGAATGGGTTTCATATCGAGAGCTTCAAAGACACATATTTCTCCTCAACTTTGTCCAAATAACACACACTCCTTCAACACATTTCCCACACCGGGGGGGGCCGCCCGTTGGTTTACCTTTGGGTGTTAAGATATCGTACACAACCAATCATAACGTCCAAAAAAACCATCATTACTTGTATCTTTGTATCCGGTTAAGCGGTAACACATGTGTTTTTTTTAATTTTTAACTCCATAATGAATCGAGCAACGAGACGCACCAAGGTTTAAGTGCAGGTAAGAGGAGCATAAAACACCGTACGTGCCGTCAAAGCCGCAAGCAACACGGCTCGTCTTCATCGTTTTTTTTTTTTTTTAAGTCCCGCAAACTAATCCGGGCTGAAAAAGGAGGATTTCTCTGCCATTTCGAGTCGACGCCGTCTCGCTGTATACTGTGGGATTTCTACCTAAAACACCCCTGTACACCAGTCGGAACCCCTGTAACCTCCCACAGCCACCGTTAAACACAAAATGAACAGGGGGGGAAGGTTCTGTCTTAAAGGGTCAGGGGTCAATATGGCAACCGATCCTGAGAGAGCGGGAGGGGTCGACTAAATACGCACCACTGAAGGCACTTCTTAAACAACAGGGCTCCTGTTCGAAAGTAATTCAAGTTTAGGAGAGAGGGGGGTGGGGGTAGGAGCCAGTCACCCTACTCGCACTAAGGGGGAAGGAGTTCGATGTATTGATTTGTTTTCCTTTTTTTATCCGTTCAGCGCGTGAAAGTGGGTTGCGGCTGAACCCACAGCCTTTTTTTTTAAATAAAGTGAAAGAAAACCCCAAAAAAACGAAATCAAGCAAAAGTCGCCCACCGACGTCTACGTGGAGCACGAAACCAAAAAAAAAAAAAGGGAAAAAAATAAAATAAAAATAAAATAAAACGAGACGGTTCGATGAAGTGGCCGCACTTCAGAGCTTCGGTTTTGAGCCTTTGAACAGTTTTCAGAGAGAGAGAGAGACAGTTTGTGAGATCGGTACCCAACACTGGCTCACGGCACGGGCCCACTGTGTGGACCCCTAATTTGATTAGTCGTCGTTCGGTTGGTCGTTTGGGTCAGAACGTGTGTCTGTGTGTGTGTGTGTATTCAGGACGGGCCGTTGAGTACCCCATTGAGTTGTATGTATTTCTGTGTGTGTGTGTGTGTGTGTGTGTGTGTGTGTGTGTGTGTGTGTGCGTGCGTGCGTGCGTGCGTGTGTGTGTGTTGCCCTCTGCGTGTTTGACTTCCTCGTGTTGTCGTTTTGAAATCAGCGCGTGCGTGTTTTTAGTCCTCGCCACCGCCGCCGTACATGTCGGCCAGCTTCCTGAAGCGCGGGCCCCAGTCGTTGAGGTAGTCGTAGTCCTGGTCGCCCGTGCTGGACGAGTTGAGGGAGCTGACGGAGCCGGCGGTGGAGCCGCTGCCCTCGTAGTCGAACACCAGCAGCGAGTCGTAGGGGGGGGCCGTGGGGTCGTTGTCCGCCGCCCGCAGACCCTGGAGGAGGAGGAGGAGAAGGAGGAGGGAGAAAGAGAGAGAGAGAGGGAGAGAGGGAGAGAGAGAGAGAGAGAGAGAGAGAGAGAGAGAGAGGGGGTCAGTTTGGGACGACAGAATGGAGATTAAATGAAAGACCCCAGAGGACAAATTAAGAGAAACGGAAACAAAATAACAACATAAACAATGTTATCATCAGGATTATGCAGCCACAGAGGATGGACTTAAGGCCGAGAGAGATACAGAGTGTGAGAGGGAAGAGAGAGAGACAGAGTGTGAGAGGGAAGAGAGAGAGACAGAGTGTGAGAGGGAAGAGAGAGACAGAGAGAACAAATCACCTAAACACTTCATACACACTTAATGTGACTATAATAATAATAATGATAATAATAATTATAATTGTTTATGTTTGTTCATGTTTTTATTCATGTTATGTTTATAATGTTATTATTATTATTATTATTATTATTATTATTATTATTATTATTATTATTATTATTAATAATAATAATAATAATAATAATAATATTGTTTAGTATTTATTATTGTTATCATATACACACACACACACACACACACACATATAAAATTATATATATTATTATATATAAATTGATATAAATTATCAATGGCTTTATTTAGTAATTTCTTTATTCTTCATTGTATTTACTTCATTATTATGTTATCTGTAATATTATAATTGTAAATTGTATAAATATACATGACTTGTTATGGCTATGTGACAATTCTTGCCATGCCAAATTGAAGCAAATTTCATTTGAATTTAATTGAGAGACAGAATGAGAGTGATGGAGACAGAGAAAGAGGGAGACAGAGGTGGAAAGGGAGGAGAGAGAGAGAGAGAGAGAGAGAGAGAAAGAGAGAGAGAGGGAGAGAGAGAGGGAGGGCAAAGAGAGAGAGCGAGGGAAGAGCTATGAGAAAAAAAGGGAGCAGGAGAGACGCCACAGACAGGAACGTGAAATGCCTCAGCACCCGGAGGTGAAGTGGGTGGCAGCAGCACCGTGTGTTTGTTGTGTTTGTGTTTTACCAAACTGCTGGAGTGAGATCAGGTGGGTGTGGAAAAGAGAGCGAGAGAAGGAGAGAAAGAGGGAGCGAGAGAGAGTTGTGGATGGATGGATCAAAGCTGAACAGCTGCCAACACTTCTCAAGTGTGAATGTGGTGTCATGATTCTGTCAATCAGCATTTCCTTGCATGGGTGTGCCAAAATCGTGTGTGTGTGTGTGTGTGTGTGTGTGTGTGTGTGTGTGTGTGAGACTGTGTGTATATATATGTGTGTTTGTGTGTGTACACCTGGTACTGTGATAACAGCTGTCAGGTAGAAGTGAAGCTCTTATTTCTCGCTGCATACTAAACTGAACAGCGTCACGGTGTGTAAGCTCATTAACTGTTAGATCAATGAACAAGTGTGAGTGACCGGGCCGTCCAGAAGGAAAGAAAGAAAAAAAGAAACAGAGAAAGAAAGAAAAGAAAGTAAGAAAGAAAGAACGAAAGAAAAAGACAGAAAGAAAGTCAACGACAGACGGGTCTGATCAACGTTGACGTCGCCATATCTGAAGAGCGTGTCGTTTGTCGTCCATTAAACATTTCCATATATGGACATTTGTCTCTGGGCGGATGTCTTTGCCGTCCTGTCGGGGTTTTACCTCATGGATAAAGTCCCCGATGTCCCCAGGGTGGGGGATGACCGGCCGAATGGGGTACTGAGACTCGGGGATGATGGGACGCTCGTCAACCCTGCGGACCCCCGGGGGCTTGCTGATGATGTGCTCCAGGGAGTCCAGCTGCTGCAGCTGGCTCAGGTCATAGTCCTACAGAGCCGTGGAGAGATTGATCTGAGTACCGGTATGTGTGTTTGTGTGTGTGTGCGGTTGTGTGCATATTTGGTTTAAAAAGAAAACGCACCTGAATACCCACCAGCATTAATAGTGTATTATTAATCCTGCTTTAAAATTGTGTGTGTGAAAGTGTGTTGTGGTTGTGGGGATGTTGTGGTTTGAGCAGCCACACCTGACCTGGATCTAGGTGATTGGGATCAGAGTGGCTGCATACCTGTTGCTCGTTGGTTGGTCTAACGAGCAACAGGTAAAACCCCCATCCCCACACACGCTCAGGATGTGTCACGACACATGCTAGCTGCTCCTGGGCCCACGCTCTACAATAAACTGGTGTTCACAACGCCCGTCTTCTGCGTCTCCGTGCTCTAGGCGACACTGCCACAGCTGTGTATGTGTTTTTCTCACCTGGTCTTCCTCACCCCCGCCCTCCTCGTCGTATTTAAGGATGTTGTCTCTGACGTCGTCCTCCGGGTCGATCAGCAGCTGCTTGGTCTGCCGCTCCTTCTCCCTGCGCTTCATCCACACCACGAACAGCAGCACCATGCCTGAAAGAACACCGTCATCACGTGAGAATTTGTTACAGTCAACATGTAAGGAGAGCTCCACTCGCGTAGTCCAGGATGCTCGGTCAACACACGTATAGAAGGTTTGCCACACAGTTTGCAGATTTGTTACTGACTCTAAGACAATGGACCTACTGTTTTGATTTGTAAGATTGCTGAGTTTTCTGCAGGAGCCTCTGCATCAAATCACATCTTTACCTGAGGTTGCCGGCACAGCGAAAGAATAAAACAGGCTGTTGCATAGTCATTCAAGGAGCACCCAGCTATTATGGATCGATTAGAGCAATTGTGAGTGTGGTGGCTCATTGATTCGGGCAAATTAGCCAATTTGGAGCTGATTCCATATTGGTACCGATTCTCGATACCAAGCCCCACTTATTGGCGCGGCTGGGTATCGTGGGAATCACACACACACACACACACACACACACACACACACACACACACACACACACACACACACACACACACACACACACACACACACACACACACACACTCATACTATTTAAGATTTAACTTGAAAGGAGATCTGGCCATTTTGGCTGGATTTGTGTAGAGAAGTTAATGGATGTGGAAAGTGCATCGACAGCAGCGACAAAGACCCCCAGCAGCGTTTCATGTATCTTTGAGGTGTACAATCAGAAATGTATCCTAACAGGGGAAGTTCAGCGTCAACACATATAGGCGAGAGGATCTCGGGGGTCGGGGCGTTCATCTGTCATAAAAACTGCTGCACATGTTTATGTCGGTGAATGTTTGATGACCCGGTCCCGAAACACAAGCTCAAGAGAAGAGAATCACCAGCAGCTTAACTCCGCACAACAGGCATGTCGGTACGATGCCTCAGTGGTGGGGGAGAGGGAGAGGAGGAGATAGAGAAGGTACTTACAGAGCAGTATGATGATGCAGATGAGGATGGAGATGATTGCTCCCGTGCCAAGTCCGGCGGCAGCCACGGCGCCGAGGGTGGTGCAGTCCCCGTTGTGGTCACAGGGACACACCTTCACCTTGATGACCGAGCGGTTGGACAGCGGCGGGTTCCCCGAGTCCGACACAATGACGGGGACCTCATAGACCCCGGACTCCAGGTACACCTGGTACCGCAGCCCCAGCCGGGCGTAGTCACCTGCGTTGGGTAGAAAGGAAGGATTAAGTTACACTTTCGACAGATTCTATCCAAACGAATAACGGCGATGGCGTCAACCCCAACAACCCTCACCGTTGATCCTGGATATGGTCCAGTTCCGCCGGACGCTGGGCGGGTACGTTGGGAGCTCGAAGACGAAAGGCCCCGCGTTGGGGTCCGTGTCGGCGTCGGCCGCCGTGATGTTTATGGCGTTGGAGTTCCTGTTCACCCGCTCGCAGATCTGAGCCTCCCGGGGCACCAACGCCGGGGGGTTGTCATTTATGTCAATAAGATAAATCTGCAGCGTGCCGGTAGCGCTGGCCGGAGGATTGCCTGGCAGCGAGAGAGAGAGAGAGAGAGAGAGAGGGGAACGAGAGGTGAGAAACAAAGAGAAACAAGTTGGGAATGTGTGGAAAGAAAGGAATTGTTCATGGGAGAGGGAGAAGAAAGAATAGTATGATGAGATGACACAGGAGAGAGAGCGAGAGAGAGAGAGAGAGAGAGAGAGAGAGAGAGAGAGGACACTTATCGAGAACGGAGGTGAGCGGTTAACGCTCAGTGGGGTGATGAAAGAAATAGGGATGCTGGGGAAAACCTGGGATTGTGACAGGACTATTTCTGAAAGCCGTTTCGCACGTCCTCCATGTTACTGTTCCCGCCACACAGACCCATCACAGGCCATAGAGAGAACCTGCATTCACAATGACCGTAACTCCATGAAATATGTGTGAAACTCTTTTCCCATCTGCATAAAAAGGCCGTTCTGAGAGCTCCATCCGTAATGCTTTAGTTCGAAGCAGATGGCGGCATTTCATTCTGTTGCATAAACTCTTACACGTACCCCATGTGCACAAATATCCCAAACAAACTCCCATCCACACACACGTGAGGGAACACACTCACACATTCGCTCTGTAAAGACCTTTGGTATTCTCCAAATGCTGAGCGTTTTGTTGCTTGCTAAATCAAAATGCCAAATGGTTAGGGACAAATGGAGAAAAAAAAACACACCAAAAAGTCTTCAGAATTCATATATATGTGTGTATGCGTATAGTCTGTGTATTCAAAATATCGTGTGTGTGTGTGTGTGTGTGTGCGTGTGGCGTGGAAGTGACAGCGCTCAGGGCAGTTTATTGAGCGAGCGCCAGGGGCCGCAGACCTCGGGCTCCCTCCAATTAGGAGTCATTTTCCTGCCACGCCCCAGCGACTGGGGCCAGTGGTTTGGAGGAGAACAAAACCCAGAGAAGCGTCTAGTCTCCGGGACGCGATTAAGGGGCTGTGTGTAATTTAGCGAAATTTATGCAAAGCTGACAGATCTGCCAATTAAACGTGGCAGCGGAGCAAGACATTTGACAAAAAAAAAAAAAAAGGGGAGGATACGGGGAGGGCAAATAGAAGGGGAAAGACAGATAAAAGACGGAAAGAAAGAGAAAGGGAGAGAGGGGGGGTAAGTGAGAGATAGAGAGAGAGAGAGTGTGTGAGAGAGAGAGAGAGAGAGAGAGAGAGAGAGAGTGTGTGAGAGAGAGAGAGAGAGAGAGAGAGAGAGAGAGGAGGTGTCACTGAGCCCTGATAACTCCACAATCCTGCTGTTATTACACAGATTATTACCGATTATTACTAGTTATTACACCATTATTAAACATGAAGGTATTAAAACCCAGATACATGCTACGGAGGGTCTCGCATGCATGGAGACACACACAACGTCTACTGGATAGTTTTAAAAAACAAACCATTTTTTTTTTGAAAGCACAGAAAGACGACAATCACACATACACACACACACATACACACACAGATACACACAAACAAACATACACATACACACACACACACACACACACACACAAAGACACACACAAACAAACATACACATAGACACACACACACACACACGCAAACACACAAACACACACACACACACACACATACACACACACACACACTAAGACACTAGAAGGCCTCCCTGTTCTCTCGGTTCTTGGTTCGTTAATCCCAGCCATGTATGGGGGACATTTGGAAGCAGCTTGCCACTGCTGATAGGAGAATTATGTGGGTTTTAACCAGCTAAATAAATAATTATGTTTGTGTAAATTCCTCAAAAGGATTTGTATTAACTTTCCCTCTTTTTTTTTCTCCCCACGTCGGTTCAGAGATTTGCGGCGTCGAGGAAGAATGACTTCCAGTGAGTTTACCATATGTTCGCCAAAGAAGAGGAATAAACAATAGCGTAGGTGCTTGAAAGGAGAAGGTATCGTTTCGAAGGGGGTGGGATTGTGTGTGTGTGTGTGTGTGTGTGTGTGCGTGTGTGTGGGGTGGGGGGCATAACGAATGTGGCAGGAGTACGAGTTCACTTTTTGCCATCCATTCGTCCATCTCTGCCCTCCGCCCGTCCTCATTCCACCACCCCGGCATATCTGGCTGGAATCCCTCTCACATGGCCGCCACGTTCCAATTTGCCGCCCTTGAAAAGCGGCCCTACCTTGAGGCTCCGTGTCGTTTTGTTGTGACTGGGAAAATAAAATGACCCGGCAGCGAATTGTTATTAGGGGACCCCGTGCACGTCCCCCGTGCACGTCCCCCGTGCACGTCCCCCGTGCACGTCCCCCGTGCGCATCTAAGCCATCTCAACGGCTTTGTGCCCGAAAGAAAAAAGAAAGAAAGAAGAAGGAAGTAAGAGAGAAAGAAGCGGCACAGAAAGCATTCATAGATATCAGAGGGACAGGGCACTCTGACATGGCAGCTGAGTTATTAAAATGCATAATGGACGCAAACACAAGGACGGGCTTTACGTCTCCTAAAAGAAGCCGGGATGAAAGGATGGAGAGAGAGAGAGAGAGAGAGAGAGAGAGAGAGAGAGAGCGAGAGAGAGAGAGAGAGAGAGAGAGAGAGAGAGAGAGAGAGGAGAAAAGAAAGAATGAAGATATGTGTGAAGGCTCGACGACACTCGTGTGATGCTGGTGTATTTGGTCGGTAATCCTGCTATCTTCTCTCACCAGCATCGCATGGGAGTACCTTCACGGTGTCTGACTTTTCACACACACACACACACACACACGCACACGCGCGCACACACACACACACACACGCAGATATTTTAAACCCCTGAGCGTGCGCCTGAACGGACACGCCGACGCCCGCTCATGCATCCAAATGTGTTTTTAAGACCCACACCCAATTTAAGGGAGACAAGACACCTGGCAGTAGAAGTCCACCGGACGCGCTGCTGCAGCGCACGGGCGTGGCGCGGCGTGCCCTCAGTGCTGCTTCCTGTTAAATCCATGTTAATCCATTGCTGCAGTGCCACCGGCCACGTCGGCCGTGCGGCATTTCTCTATTTTGGCGCGAGAGGTCCTTTTTTTTTCTTTAGAAACACGAGATAAAACTGCTTAGAGATGTTTTTGTAAAGCGTGCAATCCATCTAAACGTGTTTAATATTTTATATAAGTCTACATTGTACCAGAGACTGCTGTTGGATTCGCTTATTGATAGAGACCCAAAGAACAAACACGCTGTCTGTGTGTGTATGACTGTGTGCGTGTGTGTGTGTGTGTGTGTGTGTGTGTGTGCGTGCGTGTGTTGGGGGGGGGGGGGGGTTCAAGTTCATTGTTATAACGAACTGGAGGGGGGGGGGGCATGCCCAGGATAGCGAGGAAGGAGAGGAGAGAGGGAAGAGGTGAGGAGAGGGCTGGGGGCGAGTCGAAGCGAGAGAAAGAGTGTATGAAGAGAAGTCGGTAATAAAAAGGGACACGGCCGAACCCGGGTTGTTACTTTCAGACTGGACACCTCAACCCCAGTGTAGCTGTAAGCCTCGAGGCAGCCAATAGAGGCGGCTCCGGCTCTCCGTGGAGGTTCCGTCCGCATCTCCGTAACTGAGTATTTTTGCTTTGTAATTGTCTTTTTGGACGACCTTTGAGCGGTAGATATTGTTTTTTATTTTTCCCCTCAGCCACTTCAAAGGAAAACACCGGCGTTTCCATTTTTCCATTATTGGGGAATCGGGTTGACTCTCTTACTATCGGAAAATAAGATTTAGGTAAAAAAAATATATATCAGCGTTCCCGATTAAGTACCTCCACACTACTCCAGGAAAAGCCTCCACCAATCAGACGGCAGAAGGGCCCTGCACCGAGGTTAACCCGCTGGTGCTGTTGATGTGTTCACTGCTCTGATACGACGTGGGAAGCGGATACTGAAGGAGATTAAGAATAAAGTTCATTTGATTTTATTTGAATGTCACCGTTTGATCATTTAGCATTTAAGTTTTGATCGAATCTTTAATTAAAGAGGCTGTGACCTTTCTTATGAATACTGCAGTTCATGGAACAGCACTTCTCACTCATACTTGAGTCAGGGGTGGAAATTACGTCTGGACCCCGCCCCCCGGCCGCCTCTTCCTGGGAAAAACAGAGACTCATCCCCCTCAATATATCGTTGTAAACATAAATATAAAATTTTGAATACTATAATAACATGCATTGAAAGAAAGAAGATTGCGTCCCTCCCTCATATGCCTCACAGTGGTTTGATCGACTGCCCCCACACACACACACCCTCGGTACGAGCGTCTGCAGGAGATCTCTGGAAGGGGTGGCTGACCTCCAGTATGTAGCTTCTTTGCAAAGGTTAACTTTCAACAATGGATGTGTCAAACATTTTCTCGTTACTTCTACCACTCAGTAGAATGAAAGACATTTATAATTCTAACCACTGCATTTTGCTCGCTCCATGACCTCGTGGTTGAATCTTGTGCGCCATATCGGTATGGTGGCAGCCGCGTCTCCTAATGCATGTATGTCTAGAAATGCAAGAAATGGGATTCAAATCACATTTTTTCTTTCAGGGGGCCCCGAGACTCCCATTTGATTGTGCCCCCCCACTTCTAAAACCAAAGATGCACCCTTGGCTTGACAGATTTCTCTTTATTATCTGTCATTAGGTGCAATATTTGGCAAAGCCCTCGTATTTGAGGACATATTTCCAGCACTCTCTCCGTTTTGTTTATTTCACAGCCCCAGACCCATTGTGCTGAGGTGTTTTCTTCTCATTATATTGCTTTGTTGTGTTTAATAAACCGCTTCAATACACACGTGGGAGTGAAGACAGAAAAAAAACAAAACAAGTCAAAAAAACAGAAATAAAAGCCAAGCCAATGTAATAATAACAACCAAAAACCAAGCATTTGGCGGCTCCACAAAGGGACTCACCGTTATCTATGGCCATGAACGTGGCTTCGTAGATGTTGTTTTTGACGTAGGTGGACTCACGGTCCAGCGTTGCTATGGTCACTATCTGACCACTGGTTCTGTTGATTGATAGCCAGAGGGCAGGGTCGCTTAGCTTCGCATACCTAAACACACACACACACACACACACACACACACACACACACACACACACACACACACACACACACACACACACACACACACACACACACGCAAAACCGGGCAGAGAAATTGAAATGTTAGCCAAACATTTGTATACTGACAGACCTATTTAATTTTTTACAGACTCACCTTTCCTTCGGGACTTTGCGTTCGCCCCTCGCCCCTGATAATAAAACCCCAGCGCCCGTAAAACCAGCCTGACCTTCACACACTTTAAGTCTTCATTGACTTTTCGTCTGGAGCTGCCGGCCTACAGTCAATTTCACCTCGTTTTCCACTCGCGCGTTGAAGTCAATTACCTCCTCTGTTAAGCACTATTGCTGCTATATATATTTACATAATATGTTTGTGTATGTTTTGCATACATAGATGTAAGAGAGCGAGTACTTGTCTTCTTTAGGACAATGATTATCAACGTTCTTTATATCAAGGGCCCTCAATTTGATGTGCATTAGTCAACAGTCCCATTTGATATGCTTTCTTATTCCTGTCCCTTTTCTCAGTTTGACGCCAATCTACAAATTTTATTGTTCCTATGATTTAGTCCAAACTTTGTCTATACTGGTGTTAGAGATAACAGTGAAACTGGGATCAAAACAGCCATTATTGGACAATCCTCCAACTGAAGTTTATCCTTTTGCTGGGGACCCCTCTGGCCAACCTCTCAAAGGACAGCTGGGGGACCCCCGGACTCCACCTTGAGGACCCCTGCTTTAAAGAACGCTGAGAGCCTCTGTATCTGCAGGCATGTCTTTATGTCCACGTGCAGAGATGCCGCTGCGGGGCGGGTGAAGACATCGCCCCCAGGACGGTGGCGGAGAGAGGAGAAAGGGGATCAACTCCAGGATTTAACCCCAATCTCCCTCTGATCTGATCCACTCCTGTGTCCTCCCCCCTCCGTCTCTTCGTGCGCGCACGGCGCTTTCTATCCTATCTGATCTCTCGCACCCCGTACCTCCTTGTCCCTCCTCATCTCCCGTTTCCCCGGTGCTTTTGTACATTCATATACTGTATTTTCCTCACCCCACTCCCCCCCCGTCCTTATCTTCTCATCTTTATCTTGCTCCCTCTGCATTTCAGGGTTCATCACCCGCTCATCTCCGCGCAGGCTACAATCTTGGCGGCGTGACGAGGTTTCGTTTTTTTTTCCGTCACGTGACACATTCTCAATTTTTTACAACCGTCTGAACTGAACGCCATCCAACTTTACCCTCGCTTTTACATCTCGCCAATCAGATGCATTCACAGTCTGGTTGCTCGTTCACGCATGATTACCGGGCCTTGTGTACATGCGCGCCTACGGATGTGCGCGGAGAAGTATGACATCCCTGGACTGGAGCGATGGCTGCAGAAACTAAAGGGAGGACAGAGGGGTATAATCTACTCCCACCCACGCCCTATCCGCCCCCAGAGGGAGGCGGTGTTTTCCCAGCAGGTGGCACGGCACCATCCCAGCTGCGGCGCGGTGCGGCTGCGGGGATCAGAGAGATGGCGTTCCTGCACTCTGGAATGGCCGCAGAGAGCCAGCCAATACCCACAGCCACCGACCGGCAGACTGTGAAATCACAGCGGCTATTGGAGTGCATCCATTGCAGTGGGGGGTGGAGGGGGAGGGTGCCGAGGAATGAAAGGCGATGAGGGTGGGTGGCCATGGAGAGTGTAATACAGGCAACAATCCCAAGGAGATCCAGCTTTAATATCCTCGGTGTGATCACCTTCATAACATACAACAGAACTCCAGCCGTGCCTTGTTGTCTGTCTCTCTGTGTGCCAAAGGATGAAGCTGTGCGTCCACTAGAGGGCAGAACATTCTGAGCTGCCTCGAGACAGGCACGACGGGTGGGGGGGGGGGGGGGGTTTTAGAGCGGGTCGGACAAAATGCCTCATGAAACGATCGAGAGCCAGACATTGGTGGAGATAAAGAACTGAAGAGGGAGAGAAAGGGAGGGGGGCGATGCTTTAGAAGGATAAATATACACCTTCCTCCCCTTGCCTTCATTGTGCTTAATGAAAGACCGGCTAACCCTTTTCTTTCCTGGATTCCCTGTATGATGATAACACATTAAGTGGATTAAAGCCCTCTGATGATTAAAGACACAACACAAAGGTCTGTTCCGGTAGCCGGGCCCTCGGTCCCACCACACTTTAATTAAGTCTCCCGAACAGCGCTCAATGCAGATGTAATAAAGCCTATATGACGTAAATGAAGCACATAATGGTCCAGCAGGCGAGGCTGGGTCCAACATTTCCAAGAAGCGAACCAATCTATAATTAGTTGTAAGGGCACCTAAGATGGATCGCAAATAGGGACGTCAACCGTTTCGGGTTGTTTCAAACCCCCGTTTGGTATCGAATCGCTGTGCTTTAAGGATACTCATTTTGACGGCGTCTGTTTAAATGCCGGTGATGGAAGTGATGCCTCAGAAGGCACGCGTGGCGGTTTTTTTCAAAATCCCACGCTGCGGTGGCCCTTTGGCAGGTGCCCCGCATGGCAAATGTTTTAATGAAGAGCCATGGCACTGTCTATTTGGTTGGGGAAAGACAAACAGTGGCTTTTCAGAAGGTTTAAAGCGTAAAATACAACTACTTTACGGCTGAAGTTTTTTTCCGCAGCTTGGTGCTGCTGGACTGGGAGCCGCTTGGTGCGTTGAGCCTGAGCTCAATGCTAAGCGCAGGCTGAGCTGGGCTGTGTGTTTAAGCTCGGCAGGTTCATAGTGAACTTGGTTAGAAAGGGGGAGGGATGTGACATTTATTATTTTTCGAAGCTCGTATGAAAAATGTATATCTCCAGCTCGGGCCGAGGCACTCTGGGTAATCATTTATTCCAGTGCCTCCGATCCCGTGTCTCGACCTTACCGGCTGACAGCTGAAACATGATGCCTCTCTCTCTCTCTCTCTCTCTCTCTCTCTCTCGCTCCCTGAAGATGTGCACGTCAACCTACGACCCGACACCCCCACCCCTCTTCCTCCGATCAGTCTGTGCCCCCGCCGATGAGCAGCTGCCGGGTCCAAATGTGGTATTTCGGCTGTACAGTGCACACACACCGTCCCTCATTTTTACACCTCAATTTAGGCTTTAACGACTCTCTCTAAATCTCCCTCCCCCTCTCCAGCGGCCTCCTCTCCTCCTCCTCCTCCTCCTTCTTACTTATCTTTCACCCCATCCATTTGAGGAGACATACAGCTCTTTGTCAGACTCGGAGAATCGAACCATAAATTAAATGCTACGCAAACTTGTGTCAGACGAAAAGGTCTCAGGTTCTCAAATGCAGATGGAGGACTTTCGGACATCTTTTTGATGTACTGGGCGGCCGTTTGAAGCATGTGAGATGTAGCCCATTGTCTATTGATGGTCTATGAGGAGCAGACAATACATCATTAAGCCGTTAGTGGGATGACAAAACCCAATGATTCAAATGCCAAAAATACAAATAGTACAGTGGTCCGGTGTAAATACCCAATATCCCTGCAGTAATACCTCCTCAGCTGAGGGAGCGAATGCATAAACATTGATTGCTTGTTTTGATAAACTACTCGTCTTCCTGTCTCATATAGCCTGTGTGTGTGTGTGTGTGTGCGCCTGTGCGTGCGTGTGTGTGTGTGTTTGTGCAAGGGAGAGAGTGCGTGAAGCAGAGCATGACCGAACACAGTGTGTCTGCGCGCGGCAAACTTCATTCTCAGACAAAACGTGGGCTGCGGTCTCAAAGTGGTCATGAGAAAAAAAAAATAATAATAAATAAAAATAAAATGCAGAGGGAGGGAGGCTGGTGAAAATACCACAATATCAGAGCGACTGAGAAAGAGAAGAAGTGAGAGAGAGATAAGAAGAGAGGAAGCGAGAGAGAGACAGAGGGAGAGAAAGGGGGAGAGAGAGAGAGAGAGAGAGAGAGAGAGAGAGGGGGGAAGAGAGAGGGACCCAGCTGGTGACTTTGGCATCTTCTTAAATTATAATGTACACCCAATTTACTCTAATTTGCTGTGAAATTAGCTGGGAAATTTGTTTAGATCATTTTCCCTGAGTAAATTGGAAGGAGAGGGAATGGGGGGGTGGGGGTGTGGGCGTGATGGAAGGAGGTAGTATTAATGTCATGGATGCACAGCCGCGCTTCTCCACGACCCAGTCTAAATACCGACTCAAATGTCATTCCATGCGGAGGTGGGACAAGGACTCAAACACTGTATCCTGCTAACAATACACTCTCAGTTTTAGTACAGAATATACAGAAATAATGTGTAAAGAAGTAAAAAGGTAAAGCAAAATTGATATATATACACAAAGCTATAATGATTTATAATAAAAAAATACATTTATTATGAGTGTAACTTAATCTATTGTATATCGATATACCCATCGATATCTATATCAACAATATCTATATCTACAATCTACATCTTAACAATCATTGGAATTCATTCATTCATTCATGGTGAAAAGTTCTAACCCTGACTGAGAGATGGGGCCAAACTAAACAAAACCACATTTTAGAAAAATTGCAAAAGAGACACGGAATTGATTGTCAAGGACTGACAAAAATGTAACTGAAAAAGTAACTATGAATGTAACTCAATGTAGTTACTAGCTAGCTAGTAACAAGCGAGTGACATTTATAAATATGATTAACTCAAAGTATAAAATGTCATTCACCAAAAAGATCACTGAAACATATGTAACTGATTAACTACATTTGACTAGTTACTGCCCGGCTCTGACTCTCAACGCTCAATAAAACCGCTGGATGCCATGAGCAGAGGTAAAACTTTACACACCACCGTGTACTAAGTGCTTTTATTTCAGCAGATTTCTATTTTATTTTCTAATCAATGTCCAAAGTCTTCCCCGGAGCACGGCTGCACGCTGAATGGATTACCTCCCAGTTTGAGAGGCCGTAATGCAGTCACTAAGAGTTTCAAACTGTCAGCAGGACAGAGGCGAGGCCAGCTGGTCACTTAAAGGTTGGTTTATATTTCAAGAACAGAGAGAGAGGGAGAGAGCGAGCGAGAGAGAGAGAGAGAGAGAGAGAGAGAGAGGAAGAGGGATAGAGAGAGAAAGAGGGGGGGAAAGAGTGAGCACTGCAGGTGAAAAGAATGCTGTGTCAGGCCATTGGGTGGGGGCCAGCTGCTCTCTTTTCTTTCCCCCGATTCTCTCCTTTACACTGTGTGCGTGGGTGTGTGTGTGTGTGTGCACGTACGTCCACTCTGGCTACGCATCAAACACACACACACACGCACACACACACACATATTCCCCCGGGGGGCCACTGTTCCCTATTAACCCTCTTAACCTCCGTTTCTCCTGCACTGGCTCATAAACTTTCCTCTGCCAACCTTTTGAAAGGTGGGCAGGGTCACATTTAGGCGCCGCCCACCATCACATATGATCCCCAATTACCCCAACGAAGGACACTAAATTATTCCATCTTTTGTAAGAACTTGACAAAATGTAAATTTAAATGTAAACTTGACCATTATTGTGTAATAGCACCAGCATCTTTGTAATAACTTGGTAGTAATTTATACTTTATAATTAGTACTAAGTAATAACATCTTGACGTCGCTATTACGTTGCCGCATTTTGCAATAATATAATGTGGTGGTTATTATGTATTACAGGGGTTACAACAAAGAGAAGAGGGCCATTTTAGTGTCGTCCAAAAAGTCACAAACTTATGATTTTATGATATCATCTTAAAAAGTCAAAACCCTCACAACACATAATAACCACCACATGGTATAACCGGTTATTACAAAATGAGGCAAATGCTTTTAAGCAGTGGGTTCTGGTTGTTTATGACAAAATGCGGGTGTTATTACATTTGGGTAAAATGTATTACATTTTGGCAAGTTATGACAAAATAAATCATTATTACATCATGTATTATGTATATAATTAAGGGATATATATATATATATATATAATAACAAGGCAGTTGGGTAGAAATCCAATGTGCTTTCATTTAGTTCCAGGCCCAGATTGTTTTTAACGAAGGCACAAAGTAGCGTGCACCATCGTTTGTCCACATCGACAGTATATATTATTATTATGATATATGATTGATATATGATATATGATATATATGATTATTGATTTTCAGGATTATGATTATGATTTATTAATGTATTATTATTTCACTTCATCCTATCAGCCGGTAGGTACCTGATGATCTGCTGCATCTGCAGCCGGTCGGGGTCGGAGGCGGAGAAGGTGGTGAGGCTGGTGCCGGCCGGGACGCCCTCCTCGAAGCGGATGTTTTTGGGGTTTGTGGGGAAGTACGGGGCCTCGTTCACGTCCTGGACGGAGATGGTGACCCCCGCTGTGGACTGCAGCGAGGACTGGATGCCGCTGGCCAGGTGGGCCTGGTTGGAGACCACCACCGTCAGCATGAAGGACCGGTTCATCTCAAAGTCCACCGGCTGCAAAGGGAGGAGGGTTGCGTGAGATGTCCGATTTGGAGAGGGAAAAAAAAACGTCAGAACAACAAGAGCAGGAATTGCGTTACATCAGCACACATCCAAACAACGGGGAAGAATAATTATTAAGTATTAAGATTAAAAAAATAGAAAAATGTGGCAAGGAGCGAGTCATAAAAGCAAGGTTTATATTTCCATTGGCCCGGCTTGAGATGGAGGGCTGCATTTTATTTTTTTTGTTTTTTCTTTACTTTGTCCGATATTATGCAATGAGGAAATGTTTTGTTGCGACGAGTCAAGGGAAATAAGTCAATTGAGAAACATTGTAAAAAATACATTTCAAAAGAGGGTTCTTCTCCTGCTTCTCAGCATCTCTCCTCCCGTGTATTGAGCATCGTCGCTGATAATGGAAATAATGCAGGAACACGGGTAGAGGTGAACCAGACCCAATTCATATTTGCCTCTGTGCCTCGGCCACACCTTCGCAGACACATCCATCTCCCTCGTTCCTCATTATGAGTGTTTGTGTGTGTGTGTGTGTGTGTGTGTGTGTGTGTGCGCGTGTGTTTGTGTGATCATTGAGGTTGTTTTGCACTAAGAGACACGAAAACAAGGTGAAACATTCCTAAAAAGTCCAAAGTCCCCGTCTGCACTCTACACCGTGATTTAAAATGTGAATGGTAATTGTCTTTCAGTCGAACTAAACTCATCCTCCTCCATTGTAATCTCATTTCATTTGCAGCGTGAGAAACTAAGGTTTTTAAGCAATGTGAAAGTATATGAGTATAGCATTGGAGAAGAAATAATCACTTTAAAAACCAACGGCAAACAAATAGCGACACTTCTGAATGGTGAGACAAACAGAGGGTTTCTCTTCCAAGAAACTGCATCGTTGCAGCCTTCAGTAACGCTGCTGCTGCTTTGGCTCCACAAAATCCTACAGAATTCAAACTGTCAGCTCTCACGAGAGAGAGAATGTGAAAGGAGAGGGGGAAAAATGCGTGTGTGTGCATGTGCATGCGTGTGTGAGTGTGTCCATGTGTATGTGTGTGTGCATGTGTGTGCATGCATGTGTGTGTGTGCGCGCGCGTGTGCATGTATGTGTGCGTGTGGCGTGGGACGCGGGGAGCAGTTTGCGCCGTTCCGGTGACGTTTTTTATCAGCAGCGCAGGAAGACAAATCAATCCCTCATCCACCAATCACAGGGCGTAATTGCGCTCTTTGATAGATCGATAGATAGAATGAAGTCGGCGCCGGCGAAAGTCTCCAACCACATTTTCCCTGAAAAACACAAAGCCGTGAGCGAGGGGCGACGTGCCGCGAATCCCTAAAATGCAAACATGTGCAGACACAGAGGGAGGCGGCGCGAACCATTCTGTTTGCTTCCCGGTAATTCGACTTCTGTTGTGGCTTAATGACCCCTTTGTGGCTTTGTCACATATTAATGCTCCGGCACGCTGAGCCTCCCGCTGCGGCCGGGACGGTCTTGGACATTTCGAGACGTCTCCCGTTTTTTGGGGGAAAACTCGTGGAGTCCGCACTTTCTAACCAATAAGAGCTCCCACCGACCAACTGTGGAGCGGGCGTCGATCAAGGACCCCGCGCGCCCTGGAAAAACCTTGCTTTCGAATGTCGATTTTCCGGTCGTGGAGAAGTCACGGAATATGGCGAAGTTCTTCAAACATGTCCGCGAAAAAAAGGAAAGTTGCTGCAGATTTTTTTTTTTTTTTTGGATATTTATATATAATCTTTATTTATAAAATGTTAAAACTTTCTTCCCCGGGAACCCTCCCTCAGGTGTTTTGGCCGAGCGGCAGAGCTTCACCGCAACCTTCTGAGGTCAGAAATGGAAGGTATGGGACGGTGGAATATGAAATGAGTGGAATAAGAAAAAAAAGAGCCATGTGAGCGGACAGGGTCTTGAATGTCAATGCACCGGTCCTGCAAATGTCCTGGAGGAGGAATTTCTGGAAGAGAGTGGGAACCCTGTTAACATACTGCAATTATTAAACTGCATTAACATACTGGGGTACTACACCAGCCTTTACCAAATATTGCAATATAAAGATGAAAAACAAAGGCGACAAACAGTCCTCTCTTTGAAATTGGAGACATGTTAAACTATGCCAACTTCGGGTTGCGATCGTCATCCGATCAGTTTGCGTTTGTATCCGGAATCGGAGAAATCACATTTTCTTAATCATTTGGTCTCATTGGGTAGATCTGCTGTCTGTCATCTGATCCCGCTCACGTGATAGGGCGGCTGCACGGACGGCACCATTCCACCTGTAGTCCCGCCCCCTAAGCTTCATGGAAGATGGCGTCGCTCCAGATTCTGTGAATTAGAAGTCATCCGCCTTTCTTATCTTACTTAGTTATCTATGTTCACTCAGAACAGTCTTGTGTACACATCGTTCAGCCGACAGGGACTTTTGGACGTTGGACCTTGCGGTAATGACAGACCTTTTGGCGAGCTCCAGCTCATACCAGAGATTTCCAAGTCACCGGAGGCTATCCAGCCGGCTACGTCGACCGGAAGTGCTCGCAGGCGGCGTTGAGACCGTAAACAAAGGCGGGGAAAGAGAGGAGGGCTAAGGGTTCGACAAAACCCAGCATATTCCCCGGCAGTGTTCGGTCTCTGGCCAACAAAATCGCGATTTTCATGGCTCATGAAACGTGGCTCAACGGCGGCGTTCCTGATACCGCCGTCGAGCTAACAGGGCGCCATGCCTGGGCTGATAGAACAGCTGATGACTCAGATAGAGGTGGAGGACTGTTTATGTAAACAATGCTTGGTGAACAGACACTACTACACCACTACACTACTACGGACACATCAAGAGTCACTGCCTTGCTAACTTGAGTATCTCACGGTTAAGTGCTGCTTAAGATGGGGGACAAAAGCAGCAGCGCTGACGCTACCCGCTAAGTGTTAGCATTAGCTAGCAAGCACTAGCCTGCTAGTGTACCATTGCGTTTACCAGCTGCTAAAAGCTTAACGTTACACATATACACGTCTTCCCAATATTTTTCTTTATTCATTGTCTCTTGTTTGTTTTTGTTTTTTTACAATAAAAGCGAGTAGCTCCTTTAACTGCCTTTTTTAGGCAACTTCCGCATTTTTCCTGATTGCGACCGTGCGCTCACGACTACTGGAGTACATTTTACGGATACCAATCCTATGACTATGACGACTATCATGTGATTGGCCCACCCCTATGAGAAACGCGACCTCGCGCCTGAAGGTGAGTCTTCCACCATCTCACGGCTGTTGATAATTACTGTTTCACACGACAGCGACACTAATGACTCGGAGCACATCTGTACGGCGCGGTGCCCAGGTGCTAGCAGCAGCTGAGGTGGCAGCACAGCACTAATGAAAAACAATGCACTTTTAATTATGCATCATGTTGACAGGGGCAGTCGAGTAGACTCGGTCGTGCGTGTGTGTGTGTGTGTGTGTGCGCGCGCGCGCGCGTGTGTGTGTGGTTACACATACTGCAAACTGGATATTTAAATGTATTGTGCGCCTGTGGCTAATGGGGAACCCATTTGAAATGTTGACCACGCCCCAGGCTACTTGATCCACACCCAGTGTACCTGTAGGCCCATGGACTGTACCAACCGGTATGGGCGTTCTGAGGTGAGCCACGGGGGTGAAAGGTCCACATACCGTCCTTCGCCCGACTGATCGTCGGAGCGCCCCCGCCCAAAGTTAGACTTCCTCCACCTCCTCCTCCTCCTTTTGCTGCACGCTTTCCGTCCCACTCAAACAGCTGTCTCTCTCTTTCCACCTCTGGCCCTCCTCCTCCTCTTCCTCCTCCTCCTCCTCCTCTTCCGCGACGCACAACAACGCTCCGCCGTTGGAAATATTTCAATCCTCTCGAAAGCCTCTTCAGCTCTCTCCTCCCCTCCTCTCCAGTCTCCTCGCCGTCCTCTGTGTTTATCGTAAGCTGTGATTTACATATCTTAACGACTCACTCCGACCGAGCGGGTGTACGTTGCGTGTGTGCAACACAGGGACGGCGGAGACCTCGGCCCCCTCGTTGAGGGAGGAGCCCGGCTCCCCGGCAGGAGACTCAAACAAATCCGGACGCGGAGGTGGCGCACGGCGCGCGTCTCGCAGAGGCCCCCGTAAACACCCGCTGCAACAAACACCGCGGCCTCCCAGCCACACCAAAATGATGTGCAACCCATAACGGGCCCCCCCCGCTCCCCTAAACAAGTCAAAGCTGCTACTTGATTTTTTTTTAGATAGGGTAGAAACAAGTTAGGGTTGGGGTTGGGGTTGGGGTTGGGGTTGGGGTTGACCCCCCTCCATGTTCCATTTTAGAGTCTAATCGCAGGTGAACAAACACACACACACTCACACATACTCCCTTCTGGAACCTGAACCGCCGGAAGAAGGGGTCGGGAACCAGGGCGGGGGCTGTTAATCATGATTACATCCACTGTCATCCCTCTCCGCAAAGAGCCCTGCCCAGACGAACGCAGAGGAGCTGCCGCGGGAAGGATGGGGGGAGTGGTGCTTGGGTTAAACCCACCCCCCCCCCCCTTCCCCCCTTTTCCCACCAAATACACACCTACAAGTATCCATGTTTAAGACCAAATACCCATTATACACATAATTTGCATCCATATCTATGTGGATCTGCCATAGCTCCATATAGGTACCAGTTGAAATGGTCCGATCTATTTTCTTATTTTCTAGTTATTATTAGGTAAATGGGCCAGGGGTAAACACCCTCCATCTGAGTTTAACACTAGCAAGACAAGGTAATGTTGTTGCTGCCATTTACCACGCCGGCTAAAGCATTATGAGTGCATAAAACCATTGCCTCTGTAATTGAGAAATCAATACCTAATTTGCTGCCGTGCCCTAGCCAGCCTTTGTTTTGTGTGTGCACCCTTGCGTGCGTGCATGTGTGTGTGTCTGTGTGTTTGCTGCAGAAGGGCACGGCGCTCTTCAACCCCTCGTTTGGACATAAAAG
The DNA here is from genome assembly GCF_960531495.2 of Zeus faber. Classification (NCBI taxonomy): domain Eukaryota; kingdom Metazoa; phylum Chordata; class Actinopteri; order Zeiformes; family Zeidae; genus Zeus; species Zeus faber. Next base: position 20,630,826 of record NC_137194.1, on the reverse strand, counting down.
GTCTTTCCAAAGGCAATGGCGGCGATCTAAACCTAGTCGGCCATATCTTTCCCCTCCAACGCATGAAAAGGGAAAACAGGTCTGGCCACGGGGAGATAGGGTGGCACATTTTCCCTCCAGACATCCCGCTTTTTTTCATCCTACCTTCACCACGGTGACCATGCCGTCGTTGGAGACGGGGTCGGTGCGGATGGTGAAGTGGCCGGACGGGTCTCCGTTGATGATCCTGTAGATGGCGTTCCAGTTTGGAGAGTGAGGCTGGTCGGCGTCTATCACGGTCAGGTTGGCCACCACCATGCCCACCCGGTTTTCTGGGACCTCGCCGGAAAACTGGGGGCAAGAGACGACAGCGAGAGAGAGAGAGAGAGAGAGAGAGAGAGAGAGAGAGAGAGGGCAAAACGGTGTTACGGCGCTTCGATTCATCTATATTCTTTCTTTCCGGAAGCCTCTCCAGCTACCTGAGGGCCACCATTTAGACAAGTGGCAAAATGTGCCAATTGCCACGTTCCATTTTTTCGAGTTACTCTCTCACTTCCTTTTGGCTTTTCAGGTACAACAGGCTTAACGATCCCATTTTCTACGCCCGTGGGCAGTAAACAAGCAGTACATGCTCGTGCACGCCAACACACTCACCCTCACACACACACACACACACATACACACACACACACACACACACACACACACACACACACACACATACACACACACACACACACACGGCGCCGCTGCTCCCATTTTATTTTGCCCTCCCTGCATGCCTGTGCTCCATCGTTGATGAGCGGCACTCCACTCCGTCGAAAGCCAGAGTGACAGCGAGAACAGAAACGGATGCAGAGGAGGACGGGGTCTGCGGTGCGGGGTGGGGGGGTGGGGTATGGGGGGCAGTTGAAACAGCTGTTTGAGACTGTAAGAGTGGCTTTTCAGATGTTCCCTTGCTGTACAAACATGTGCTTTGTCCCGATAAGCCTGATGAGGAGCGAGCCGCTGTCTGTCATGTGTCTGTTATGGTGGGACTGATCAAAGCCGTCCAGGCTCAGGGGATAAGGCACAGAAAAGGGAAAAAACACACACACACACACAAACACACAAAAAAAAACTAGCACGGCGCTAACCCCCAGAAACGGAGCATCCAGCGCCACCTCCAGGACCACCTCGCCCACACCTACATCACCACGTGAGCACTCTTTGTGTCTTCATCGCATCGTCGCTATCAGGCGCGTTACGCGTGGTTTCCAGAGCCCGCCGCGAATAACAGCCGTGGAAGAGTCACTGAGCCGCTTATGTTAGTGTAGGATATCAAAGAGCAAAGCCCCAGACCAAACACTCCAACAGGCCATAATACCCTGCCTGGCAACCCTCGCATCAACCCAGCAAACAGCCCACGGTGGCGGGCAGATTAGGGGTGTGTGTCAGGAGAGCTGTTCGCAGACTCAATGACATTCTTAAGACAACACACGAGTCCGGGTGGTCCCGACGCTCTGGCTGCCGCGGATAAGAGAGCGAGCAGGATGCGGCTGGTTTGCGAGGCCGGGCTTTCAGGGTGCGTTCACAGTGTGTGTGTGTATGTGTGTGTGTGTGTGTGTGTGTGTGTGTGTGTGTGTGTGTGTGTGTGTGTGTGTGTGTGTGTGTGTGTGTGTGTGTGTGTGTGTGTGTGTGTGTGTGTGTGTGTGTGTGTGCGCGCTTGCACCTCTTACTTCAGTAAAAGCACAAATACCTAATTACAAGTAAATACGTACTTTCTCTTAAATCTACTTAAAGTATTAAAAGTAAAAGTACTTATATCCAGTGCACTGATATAACAGAACCTATAATATAATAGTAAAGGTGGTGTCACAGTGATTTACAAATATAGACAAAAATATTTACATATATATATGTGAAAATGTGCTACAAATGTAAAAGAGTAAAAATAACTGATATAAACTCCTTACTTCATAACTTTCCACCACTGGTAATGGCATATGATGTACCTGCTCCTATGGGTTTTAACAACGTGCAGTTTATCTGTGTTGTATGTACACATGCTTGCGTAGTTTACGACTTCCTAATGCCAACTCCATAAAAAAAAGTTTGTTTTGGCATTAAAAAAAACAGGAGAATCCATGACCTTTCTAGAATCATGGAGGCAGCTCCGGAGCACTTAACAGCCCTTGAGGGTCTTCCTGGGCGTGCGGTAATAACTATGGGATGGCATTAAGCGCCTGTGGCGCTCCGCACTTTTTCTCTTTCTCTCTCTCTCTCTCTCTCCCCCTCTCTCGCTCTCTCTCCTTGATTCGAAATCTAATTCAAGAGTTCTTACTTTGATACGTGCTGGGCCAATAGAAGAGTTGGGCATCACTGTCTTTCTCAATAACAAACTGGTGTGATGGTGTGCCCAGATTTGGCTGCATACCACCCCCCCCCCCCCAACACTGTTTTCTTATTTTTAATCATGACTGGCACCGGGAGGGTTTGGCGACTCTTGCAGCACTTGACAAAACGCCCGAGGCCGGCGCCGCCGCCGCCTCACTGTCACCGCCACCGCCAAGGGGATGGTAGCTCAGGCGGTAAAGCTGGTGGTCTAGTCATCTAAAGGTTGCTGGTTCGATCCCAGGCTCCTCCTGCTAGCATGCTGTAGTGTCCTTGAGCAAGACACTTAGCCCCTAATTGCTCCTGATGGCTGCGTCCATCGGCGTTTGAACAATTGTAAGTCGCTTTGGATAAAAGCGTCTGCTAAATGACTAAATGTAATGTAATGTAATGCCACAGCCGCCGGAGAGCGGAGAGACGTGCGGCGACGAGCGCTGAGGAGCGACGATACGAAGAGGCGACGCTAGAGCGAGCTCCCTCACGGAGACACGGCGAGGTGGGAAAGAGGCCAAAGCACGGCGGCCCCCCGCCCCCACCGTCCCCCGGACTGGCACGGAACTGCACCACCCAGCATGCACAAGTGGCCAGATATCACTGTGCAGAGAAACTCTGATTTAAATGTTTGTGCACCGTTTGTACTGTACATCTTAACGCACAAATAATGCAAAAAGGTCCTCGATGACAGTGGTAGACTTCACAGAGGCACCCACACACACACACACACACACACACACACACACACACACACACACACACACACACACACACACACACACACACACACACACACACACACACACACACACCACCCACTACTGACTTGAAAAATAGGGCAGCCTCTGATCGGTGTGATGAAATATTAATCATCAACATTAAAGACAAATTCCCCAAACTTTCTATTTCTGGGACACTGATAGATCTGTAGGGTTTACAGCAAACACTAAATATTTGCATAATGGCCTGCGTTCTCAACCAAATGGCTTTTATGTTATCCCATCGCTAAAACGGGTGATTTATGAAGGGAGAGGGCTAAAAGTGCGCCACTCAACACAGCTCCAAAACCTCTACTATAGTTTATCATCAATATCCATGATGGCATTAACTTCCCTCCGCGGCGGTGATGGAAATGCATTTAAACATGCCTGGAATACAGTTGGATAAAATCAATCTATCGTCGGGCGCGGTCATCAATATGGCTCTGTCACCGGAGAGCACTAATACAGGGAGGAGCGCACAGTCAGGAGATGCCGCTGATTTACAATCGCCCATGTATGTGCTTCATCACTGTTTCCGTGGCCCGCAGCAAAAATAATCCTTCACGCTCTCGCTCATCCCACCTTCACGCCCATCTTTTCTTTCTCTTCCGACTTTTCTCATCTTCTCCTCGGCATCACCCAGAAACTTGTTTTCTTCCACTCACTGCTCCCGTTTCCCCTCACATCCTTGATTAACTACAGTATGTGTTTGTGTACATGTAATTGTGAGGTTTTGTAGGTGATAGGGGTTTCACAACTACTGATTTTTACTAGCTGCCAAATTGTTCATAATAGCAGTCGACTAGTCGTCTTTCACCTATTATGTAAGAAAAAAACAGAGAGAAGAGTTCAAGGTAACAATGAGCGGCAATCCGATCAGAGGTGACTCCACTGTTTAAGCTTCACTGTCATCTTCCATTCTAACACCGTGAATCAAACGCTAAAAAGCAAACACACAAGCAACACTCCAAATGTCCGTTCTCCGCGTAGAACTGGAAGTTAAAACGATATAGACAGCTGTTCAACTCAGTACAGTCACGCTGATCAGGCGCACTGACAGTCTTTATGGCACGTGTTCACACATCGACTGTCCGCTGGCCCGTGGGTGGAGGCGTGTCCGTAGAGGCGGTGCGACTGGTACGGTTTTTTAATACTACATAGCTGAATTAGGCGCTGGATTAAACAGTCTCCGACTGGTTATGCCTGGAGGGAGGAGACGCAGGCTGGTGACATCAGGCACCCGTCTCCATTCATTTCTCAACACAACATCGTCTTCACCCTGATGTCACCAGCTTGTGCCTCCCCGCTCCAATCCATCGCCTGCACATATTTGAATCAATTATTTAACAATACAATAATTATTGTAAATCTGGTTGACAAGTAGTCGAGTAGATGACTAGTTGGTGAAACCCCTAGTAGGTGACAAGGTGTGTATGTATGCGTGTGTATGTGTATATCATTATGTGTGTGTGTGTCCCCTGCTGTGTGTGATGCAGAACTCTGTGGCTGAAACATACTTAATGCAGACTCTAACCCATCATTGTAAGGGTCTAAATAGTCCCCAGGGCACATGCTAATGATAACTCCTCTGCTCGACCCCCCCCCCCGAAAAAAAACCCCTCACGTCCAGGAACACCCCCCCCCCGCCCGGAGCCAAGCCTTCTGCTGATACTGCCTCGGCTACTATCATCACAGTTGCAGTGCTAAGCACCTTATCTAACCGAGCGGCCTATCGTCACCACAAGTGATAGGAGAGCACACACACACACACACACACACACACACACACACACACACACACACACATTCACACACGTTCACACACACACAAACATACACACACACACACACACACACACACACACACACACACACACACACACACACACACACACACACACACACACACACACACACACACACACACACACACACATACACACACACACACACACACACACACACACACACACACACAGACTGAGTAATATTGCCGCCTGAAGCCATGCTGGCACCTGATGTCGAAGGACTTCCCATCATACTAATAAAACAAAATGTACCCCACAAAAAAGAGTGCATGAAGCAGCCATGAAGCTATAAACCATGCGCAAGTGTATGCCGTTGGCCATGTTTATTTCATTACGCATAAAAGTGTCTTTGCCTCTCAAATGAGGCTGTTAACCCCCGTCTGCTGCACTCGCCTCCGACTCCGGGCGTGTGAAGAGCAAATCTCTTTTTCTGAGTTGTTTTTCGGTGTATTTTACGTTCTTTGGCTTTACTGGGACTGAGACAAAGCAAACCAACAACTGAGAAATTGAGTGTGTTCTTACACATAGGAGAGCAAGAGAGAGAGAGGGGGGCAGGAGAGAGAGAGAGAGAGAGAGAGAGAGACAGAGAGAGAGAGAGAGAGAGAGAGATGGGGGTTGTCCTCATCATTTACGAGCGGACACTCATTCTCTACTTGGTTAATTCATTCAGTTAGGCTTCTACTGAATTGCACTGCCAGGGGTGTGTGTGTTATAGAGAGAGAGAGGGAGAGAGAGAGAGAGAGAGGGAGAGAGGGGGAGGGAGAGAGAGAGAGAGAGAGAGAGAGTGAGAGAGAGAGAGAGATGGGGGTTGTCCTCATCATTTACGAGCGGACACTCATTCTCTACTTGGTTAATTCATTCAGGAAGGCTTCTACTGAATTGCACTGCCAGGGGTGTGTGTGTGTGTTATTTCCTTTGTTACCCCCAGTCTCGAGAATGACCTTTCGGGGTGGCATCATCATTTAAAACATCATTACAATGGTGATAATCATCATTAATGATACACAGGCTTTCCCGCCGACGAAAGTCAATGATATGGATTTGTTTACTTCCCAACAAAAAAAAATAAGGACAAACACCATTTTGCAGGTCACCCCCCACCTGCATTGTCCTGTGTGTGTGTGTGTGTGTGTGTTTGTGTGTGTGTATGTGTGTGTGTGTGTGTGTGTGTGTGTGTGTGTGTGTGTGTGTGTGTGCACGCGCGCTCACGCGCGTGTGTTACATTGGTGTCTTTGTAATACACCAACTTATGTGTGTATTACATTGGAATATAAAGCCTGAAGCCTTACTCACCGTTCTGGAGGTGAGCATGGGAGGGTTGTCGTTGATGTCGGTGATAGTGATCAGGGCAGTGGCCGTGTTGGAGAGGCCGAAGTTCAGGTTGCCCTCCATGTCTGTGGCTTGGACGATGAGCGTGTACTGGGACACTTTCTGTGAAGGGAGGATCCGTAGTGGGGAGTTATTCACCAGAAAAAAAGCATTTTGTTATTGTTTTGTTGTGCTTTTATATTTTTATTCCCACCGGAGGTTCTATAGGAGCTGTCCGTGGTACTACTTTCAAAACAGCATCACAGGGAAGAAGCACTATTACCCCAGTGCGCTGCCCATGGTGCTGAACACATCCAGATACCTATCTGTCTGAAGGATCCCCACAGGTTTGAGTGTGTGTGTGTGTGTGTGTGTGTGTGTGTGTGTGTGTGTGTGTGTGTGTGTGCGCGCGCGTGTGTGTATGTGTGTAGAGGAGAGGCAACACTTCCCCAGTATCACTGTTGGACAGATGTGAAGACAATGATCCGACTGACAGAGATTAATGAAGTATCCATGGAACAATAATATCAGCGAATGATAAATGCAGTTTCATCTTGGAACTGGCACAGTCACACTCCGGTGGAAGCTGAAATATCATTTGTGCCCTCCTGCATTTTTGTGATTGCATTACTGTGGTGGGCATTGCGTGCTTGTAGGCATGCTACCCCCTCCCTATCTCTCTCTCTCTCTCTCTCCCCCACCCCCTCTCTCCCCATCCTGGGGTGCAGTTAATGGGCTGTGGGAAGGATGAGGCCCGGGAGCCGCCTGCCTGTCGGGATAATGCGTCTCGTCACCGAGATTCCCAATTACACTCACAGTGTTTCCCTCTCTCACCTGCTAATTACTGAGTAAATATCCCAATTAGGCCACGACGCCACATCAGGAGGATTAGACAGCGCCTTTCAAGTCCTCCCAGATCGATGATAGGCTACGACGCCGAACTCCAACACCACACACACACACACACACACACACACACACACACCGACATCCTCATTAATGCCCATACTCAGGAGTATGGGTTAAAACACACACTAACACACACACACAGAACCTCTTCAGCTAATTGAACACCAACACACACAAAAACAACCCCGTATCGCCACATCTTGTTTGGAAGCTGTGGCTGATCTTGCCGTAGCGTCCGCACGATACAACGTGTACGCCTCGGTCTCGCTAATTAGACAAGGGAGTAATTATGTAGAGATGCTGTGAACCTCTCAGCTCCGCGACGAACACGACAGCAGCAAATCTGGCTTTTCTCTTAAGGACTCAGGTCTTGTTTTTTTTTTTTTTGTCAACAAGCTCTCAGAATTCTGCTGAAGACTCCGGGGCGGAAAAATGTCAAGAGAGTAAAAAAGTTGTGAAGTAGTTGAAGGAGTTGAAATAACGGCTGATGAGAGGAGGGAGGGGTGTAAATGAAGGTGAGGGAGAGGAGAGCAGAGTAGACAGGGGAAGGAAAGGGAAGGAAGGGGAAGGAAAGGAAGGGGAAGGGAAGGGGAGGCAAGGGAAGGAAGGGAAGGAAAGGGAAGGAAATGAAACTAAACTAATCTGAAGTGGACCAGGATCACAGTGCACTGTGTAACACTGTGCAGCCTCCTGCTCAGTATTCATATTTATGTATTCATGCGCGCTCATCTTTTCCTTTCCTGCAAGAGTGGGGACTTCTTATCTCTTCTCTGCGAGAAATGGCTGAAGAAAACCTTGTGTGTGTGTGTGTGTGTGTGTGTGTGTGAGAGAGAGAGAGAGAGAGCAACAGAGAGAGAGCGAGATGGGAGGGAGCAAGAGCTGCTGTCTGCATGTGTGTCTGTGTATGTGTGTGTGTGTGTGTGTGTGTGTGTGTGTGTGTGTGTGTGTGTGTGTGTGTTAGAATACTATCTATGCATGTGCATGTGTATTTAAGACTGCAGTAAGTACTCCTAGCAGTTGGGTTTGTTTATATTGTCTATATACTAGTGTATACATGCTAGTCTATATGCGATTGTTTGCGTGTGTTTTTGCGTGTATGTATGTGTGCATCTGTGTGTGTGTGTGTGTTTGTGGGTGTGTGTGTGCGAAGTAGATAGGGAGGAAGTTAATCACACATTGCAACTGGCTGGATTAACCATGTTTAGATAAGACAGAGTTGGGAAAACAAGCAGAGGTTTGACTAAGACATTTCCAATCCCTGTTCCCCCGCACTATTATCTCTCTCTCTCTCTGTCTCTCTCTCTCTCTCTCTCTCTCTCTCTCTCTCTCTTTCCCCCGGTATCATTTTATCTCATCCCGCTTTCATATCTCCATCACTCCCAATTCTCCCTCCTTCACTCGGCCGCGGTGTCCCTGACTTCCCACCGTGCCTTTCTTCCGGTTCCTTCTCCGCCCCTCTGTTTTGTTTTTCCTTTTCCTCATCGTGATTAGATAGGTCTTTGTATTTGTCTGACAGGTGTCAAGGGCATTCTATCGCATTTATTCCCAACACATCTCAAATACACACACACACACACACACACACACACAGACCCGTGTGCACACAAAGGCAGCCCAGTGCCGTGTGATGTGTTGGTAATAGGTCTGTCAGCGGTGACAGTCGGGGAGGATGATCTGCCGGGGAGATTTCTTTGCAGGGAGATTGTCGCTCGCACACCCGCGTCATGAGAATAAACACATTTGTATCTTGTCATAACTTTTACAGCTCCATAAACAAGGTGACCGCAAAGGGAGGCAATTAAAAGAAAAAAAAAGAAATAAAGGAGAGAGAAAGTGTGTCTGTGTGTCTGTGTGTCTGTGTGTGTGTGTGTGTGTGTGTGTGTGTGCGCGCGCGGTTGTAAAACATTTATAAGTCACACCTCTAGTGAATAAATAATGCCGTCGGGGACTGTGAATATTGTTTCTGTTTTTGGGAGATGCTCTGTGTGCTCAGGGGTGTGTAGAGTAAAACAAATACTCCAATGCAATGCGGTTTGTTCTCCTCTCACTGCCGATTTTTCAGACAAGATTTAGATCTTTGATCCCGTCTTTAATGACTGACGAATAAAAGTGGAACTTCATGCATCGTAAAACCTTTTCACGATGCTCTGCAGCACTGAATTTTGAGGATTTGCTGATACAGAATGTTGATTCCACAAATGACCTTTTTTTTTTTTCTTTTCTTTTCACGGTGTTATGCACGAGGATGCTTGACAGCTTTAGCGTTACGCTGCTGCGATCATGCTTGTACACGTTCCATATTAGGCTATTATCTGCCGTTGAGCATGTTAGCTTATCAAAATTATGCCCCGATTGCCACACACCATTACGCATAAATACGTGATAAACGTCAGTCATAACACACACTCACGTAACGCTATCCAGGAGATTATCCGAAAATTGCTGCAGTGATCGAAAAATCTGAAATCCCCCGTTGTATGACATGTTGCTACAGATTTTCCGTGCGAGCATGACGTCAGAACAAAGGAAAGCCCACTTCACTGCCTAAAACAGTTGGACTGCATAGGTTGCATTTGTCAGTTTCAGGTTCCCGTCTCAGATTTTGGGTAATTCCAACGGCAGCCGTTGTTTGTTGCGTTCCACACGGCTTCACGCACTCACGTGCACGTTCTGTTGTTTTCACAGCATGTTTCCCCTTTGTTTATGACTCTGGATGGTTTTTATACTAAGTGAACATCTCTAGAGCGGATTAGAGCACAGCACAGGTTGCCAGTGGGAGGCGACGTAACCTTCTGTTTGCAGTCTCTTATATTAGCGTGGACGTAGACAAAAGAGTTTATTTGTGGATATAAAGGATGTTTGACAATATTGTGAGCTTCCCTTTGTGGACAAGGATCTTTAAACTTTTTTGTTTTATACCTAAACGTATGCCCCATTGCACTGCATTCAAGCACATTGAGAAGATGCAGCAGAGTGGTAAGCTTCCCAGAGCGGTTGTTCCATGAACAGTTATTAATTATCGCAACCAACGTTTAAACTAGGGCCTGGGTTGAAAAATAGCGAACTCGTCCTTTAATTAATAGATAAGTGAAGGAATAATAGGGTTTGGAGCACTCACCTCCCGGTCGAGGCCGGCTGCCACCGTGACTATGTCTCCGGTCTCACTGTTGATGGTGAACATGTTGGGGATGGGGCTGTGCGGTGTCTGGGACAGGATGCGGTAGCGCACCATGCCGTTGGCCGTGGTGTTGTCGTCTGCGTCGAATGCCGACACGTGCATCACGTAGGTGCCTGAGAGAAAGGAGAGAGAGAGAGAGAGAGAGAGAGAGAGAAAAAACAGGCGTTTCCAAACTGACAGGCTTACAAATATAAATGGGCACGTTTCGACCCTTCGCCTTCCATCACTCAGTGCCCTTCCTGGAATGTACCACCTGTTTGTTTTTCTGCCGCCGTGCCATCGTATATCTACTGAATCACTGCCTGTCACCCAATGCCACCATTATTTCTCTCTTCCTTTTATCTCTCCCCCTCTCCCTCTCTCCAACCAGCGGCGGGTAGCCCGGTCTAATTGTCAGAGATAGGGGTATCATGCCCGGGACAGCCGCGGTCCGAGGATAATTGTAACCACAGCTTCCATTTCAAACTTCATTACATTTCAAAGCAACATTTGTCAATGACTTGGCCGGAGGGAGTGCGCTTAAGGACTCTCCGGGAGAGGAGGGAGGAAAGAGGACAGCAGGAGCGAAGTGATGGAAAGGGGAGAAGAAAAAAGAAAAAAACCCTCCGTATTTGGTTGGATCCGAGTGGAGCGACTATCAATCTGCTCCCGATCTCTCTTTGTTTCCAGCGATGGAGGGAGCGGGAGATAGAGATGAAGAATCTCGACATGTCACACACCGCCTGGGTAATTTCATTAAGCTGCACTCTTAGGGGGTTTAATGTGGACCCTTTGTACAGGCGTCCTGCGTTGTGCCTGACAGGATTAGGTCCCCTTAATGACTCTTTAATTTGGAAACTAATTCAAGTCTGTAATTGGCTTTCCATTGAAACCACTGGAGCTCTAAATTCTAAAACTCTTTTTTTCATGATTATTGTTCAGCTGAATGTCATGTGTGCCACAGAGACTCCTCGTCGCTGTGCCCGTATGTGTGTGTGTTTGTGTGTGTGTGTGTGTGTGTGTGTGTGTGTGTGTGTGTGTGTGTGTGTGTGTGTGTGTGTGTGTGTGTGTGTGTGTGTGTGTGAATGCAGGGGGGTTAGGCTGGGGCTGTTTAGTAAACAAAAAAAAAAAAAAACCACAACAGGATAAAGCAAGCCGAAAAGTGAGCACCTGGCCATCTTCGAGATGCAATAAGCTCCGCTTCATCTGGTTCACCTTCTCCACATCCCATCAGACTCTCTCTCTCTCTCTCTCTGTCGCTCCCTCACACACACACACACACGACCAAAAAAAAAAAACCACAAAGCTGATCTCGTCGGCGGACATAAAATGACCCAGCGGTGCTGCAGCTTGGTACATTTCGCCCTCCATCTCCTCTCCCACTGTGCTTTACAGCGGCTAAATGAACAGCCACCGACGGAGACAGATTCCACTGTCCCTCGGCTAATCAGGCGGAATGGGAAACATCCGTTGAATCCCCTGCTTCACTGTGTGTCCGCCCTGCCGCTGTTTCTTGTTCATCCGTTAGTTCGAACACCTCCTGCACTGTGGCTGCATTAAATCACTCTCCGCTGATGCTCCAGCGGCTGTTTTGCACCTTTACTAGCCGATCCAATCTGTCACACCCAGTACATTTATCTATGCGGACCCACTCATCCATCCATGCATCCATCCTTTCATCCGTCCTTTCATCCATCCCTCCATCCGACTGTCTTTACCTGGCTTTGACCCCTCATCCACAGAGCCGTTGTACACCTGATTCCGGAATTCGGGCCTGTTGTCATTCATGTCGATGACGTAGATGTACAGGTCGATGGGGTTCTCCACCTGGTTCCCGTTCATGTCCACAGCGTGGGCTCGCAGCTGGCGGACGCACGGACACAGGGAAGACGGGGAGGATTAGAGGACGAGGAGATGATGAGATAAGACAAAATGAGATAATACCAGACTCATAATACAGTCTGGGTCTGGGTCTGTTTTATGTAAGAGAAAATACTTTTTTTGATTTTGTAGGGGGTCTGCAGCTATCAGAGTCAAATGTAATATCATTTGAGGCCTTTTTATTACAAACCTTAAGTTGAGTCTTTTCTTAGTCTTTAGTATGAAAAAGAAATGTTGACTAATGCAGAAGATAACGAAAAAAAAAAATAGATGGATATATACAGTAAATTTGTATATATCCATATATATTTCATAATTTAAAGATAATGAATGGAAGTCTACTAATAAGTCAACTAGGAGTAGTTGAACTGAATATAATTTTGTGTATGGTAACTTTTATTTTATGGAACTGTATTTTTTATTGAATGGATTTACACTTTTTAGGCTTCCCTGAAACTTGTTGAAACACTAAGTCAATACTTACAGTTTAGAGGTTTTTTTGCCAGTAGCGTTGACGCAGATAATTGATAATAAAATATCTGAAATAATATATGCGATGAATAAAATAGTAACATTAATGGATGTTTTTTTCTGTCTAGACTGAATGTGTGTGGGCATGAACAGTGTTTTTGTTCTGAAAACATATATAACCGTATAGCTCTTACTATAAATATACACCGATCAACCACAACATTAAAACTACAGACAAAGTGAATAACATTGCTCATCTTGTTCCAATGGCACCTGTCAAGAGGTGGGATATATGAGGCAGCAAGTGAGCAGTCAGTTCTTGAAGTTGATGAGTTGGAAGCAGGAAAAATGGACAAGCGTAAGTATCTGAGCGACTTTGACAAGGACCAAATTGAGTCAGAGCTTCTCCGAAATGGCAGGTCTTGTGGGCTGTTCCCGGGATGCAGTGGTAAGTACCTACCAAAAGTGCAAGGAAGAAGGACAACCGGTGAACCGCCAACATGGTAATGGCCCCCATAGCTTATTTTTGCGCGTGGGGAGTGAAATCCAGCCCGTCTGCTCCGATCCCACAGAAGAGCTACTGTAACACAAACTGGTGAATAAGTTAATGCTGCTTGCTGCGTATGGGACTGCGTCCACCACCAAAAGCCCCTACAATGGACATGTGAGCATCAGAACTGGACCATGGAACAATGGAAGAAGGTGACCTGGTCTGATCAATCACGTTGTCTTCTACATCATGTGGATGGCCGGGTGCGTGTGCATCATTTACCTGGGGAAGAGCCAGGCCGGCGGAAGCAAAGTGATGCTCTGGGTAATGTTGTGCTGGGAAACCCTGGGTCCTGACGTTCATGTGGATGCTACATTGACATGTACCATCTACCTAAACATTGTTGCAGACCAGGTACCCCCCTTCATGGCAACAGTATTCCCTGATGGCAGTGGCCTCTTTCAGCGGGATAATGCACCCTGCCACACTGCAAAAGTTGTTCAGGAATGGTTTGAGGAACATGACAAAGACTTCAAGGTGTTGAATTGGCCTCCAGATTCTACAAGCCCGATCCATGGGGGCCCCACCTCTCAACTTCCAGGACTTAAAGAATCTGTTGCTAACGTCTTGGTGAAGATACCACAGGACACCTTTACAGGTCTTGTGGAGTCCATGCCTCCACAGGTCAGAACTATTTTGGCGGCACGGGGGAGGGCTAAACAATATTAAAACGGCCTAATATTGTGTAGGTCTTTTTGGCTCTTGTATATACAGTATATATAGATTTTTTTTTTCACCAACAAACAACTTTTTCTGGTGCTTTCCCCTGCTAAAAAGCACCCGAAATAGCTCATTCAGTCAATGCACTTATTTACTGCTCACCACTTGCTATTCATCCTGAGATGTTTAATTACACTTGATTCAGCTTGAAAACACTCTTTTTTTTTAAGAGACTGGCCTGTGTGAAACATCTGATTGGTTTTCATTTCACCACTGCTGAATATTCAAGACTATAAAAGCCGTCAGTGCGGTGCCTACAATTTTTTTTTTTCTTCTTTTATCATCATGAGCTGCGAATTTGAGTGTTTCTGGCACGGAGCCAAAGCCCCTTCACCTTGCAACCAAACCAGATCTGTTTTAGTCAAAGTAGGTGACAAAACAGGAGTGGGAAATCAACATGGAAAGGTGGGTTGAGATGAGATGGATTTTCATTTTAAGAAAAAAAGGAGAAGGAAATGTCTGATAACATCATGGAGGTTATTGTCAATAGTCGTTAGGGTCAAACTTTATTTTTTAGAAACATCACCAGCAAAGTATGAAATCCAAAATGTAACAGTCTGTTCCTCATATGTTACAGGGTCTGGTGCTTTGGTTCCAAAGTAGGCCAAGGAAATGTTTCTTTTTTTTTTTCATTTCATTTTTTTACAGATTATGAAAGTGCAGATCGTAAGCTTTCAAATGATGTGCAATACATTGAAATCTGAAAACCCCAACCGCTCCCCCCTACACTACCTGTCAATGTCAGCGGGTTAAAGTGTGTCGAGTATAACAAATATGTTATTTATTAATTTTTTGTCAATATTTATTTAAATCATTAATTTATAAAAACATTGGAAAATGCATAATTCAAGTTAATGCTTTAATTTTAATTTTAATTCATTTTTTTTCATTCTTAGTTCTTGCTTACTTTAGTAGCATGAACGCTCTATTATTCTGTAACTTCTAAACATTCCCATTTCCAGCCTTTATTGTTTTATAACAAATTGAATTGTTGTTTTCTGGGAGCACCCCCGGTGCCCGCCACCTCCCCCTGCCGGCACAGTTCCGCGATGTAATTGAGAGCTTCTCGTAACCACAACAACACGCGGATGATGTGTTCTCACGGAGAAGGGAAATTTCTCGCTTGCGGCTTTTATTTGTCATTGATTCTTTAAAACATTGTTACGGGGGTGACATCGGCTCTTCTTCGTGTCCTCTGATGCGTTGCAGTGCATTGGATTTAATTTTTTTTTAACCACGCAAAGGAGACCCGATGTTGCCCCGGTGAATTAATAACCTTATTTAATCAGAAGAGGTTTCACATTCTGCCTTGACATCACACGGAATATGGAACGATTCTCTTGATCTGCATGTGTGCATCAAAGGGACCGGGAAATCGCCGTTCGCCCCGCTGTTCCGAGTTCAACCAACTCAAAAAACATGGTCGAGGAACAGAAACAAGCGCGCGTCTGTTGACAATGACGCTGTGTCGGGTTTCCTTCATGGGAGGAGTTTCAGCTGAAACCAACAATGCAGATCTATCACCACGCCCACACTATGCCTCCCCGACGACTCGAAAACAAGCTAAATTCGGCCACAGACTCTAAGCATTTAGCGATCCTAAAACTGTTGTTTGTTATACTGAGAGGAAGAAAAATAAACAAAGAGGGATGTCATAGGAAGCCGGCTCTGTCGTCAGATTCCAGGCCGGCGCTGTGAGCGGAGGCCCCTGAAATCTCCTCAGCCTCGCTCCGACTTCCCAAACGCCGGCAGTCGATCAGAAATTCAGCTCCGCCGCTGCCAAGATCAATGAGATCGGGGGCAAGCTCAGATTCCATGCAAAGTTTGCCCGCGGAAATAATACTAAAATCAATCCGGGCGGGCGGGGGGGGGGGCGGGCTCGGCGTGCTCTAATGAAGTCTGAGGGAAAATGAACGACTGGAGAGAACGAAGGAAGACCCAGAAGATAGGAATTACTGAGGAAATGTCGAACCGCAATAAACATCGGTGGTTTGTTATGACGGCGCTAAAGTGAGGGGTAGAGCAAACATCTGGGCGCTGTCTGCAGATATTGTGTTTCATTTAACTTTCCGGGACATCTCTGTATTCCCGGCAAATGGCTCTCAATGATCTTTCTTTCAAGGGAAAGCCGTGGAAATGTTCCGCAGACGCCACATCAAGGAGGAACCCCCTAGAATCCAGATGCTATCCCGTCCTGCTGCCTCTGACACCGGCGAGCGGAAATGTGTTGGAATGTCAGCGATGACTATCAGAGCACGGCCTCTGCGAAGTGTGCAGAACAAAGCGGAGACCGTCTGTTTGTGGAGCTTTCTGTCAAATGGCAAAGCACCGGGGTAAAAAGCACAGCGGCGGCCACACTGGGTGGGGGGGGGGGGGGTGAGAGTCGTTTGAGTGTAGAGAAGAGGCAAATTTGTGTTTGTTCAGGTGAGAGTAGAAGAGAGGAGGAAGGAAACCCAAAATTGCAATATGAGCCCATGAATTCCTTGTTGTCCCCGTCCTCCTCTCGACTTCTTGCAGCTGCAAGGCCACGAAAAAGCCTGATTACTGCCTGTGTGCTTTTGGCAGGGAATAAAATATGGAGTCTTTGCCATCTGCCTCCCCTCCTCAGCCAGGAGGAGATCCTCTCCCCCACTGCCTCCCCCCCCCTGCCTCCCATCCTCTTCTCACTCCACACCGCACCTCCTGCGCCGAAATTGCATCTTCAGGTCTCTCCGAGGTTAATTTGACTTTACCTTTTTTTTCCTTCTTACCTCCACACTGTCTGATCTTCTCCTGCACCCAATATCCGCGTGGTACCATCGCATCGCGCCGCCGCCGCCGCCGAAACGGGCCGGGAGCTTGGTCCTTATCTCGCCCGCACAGCCCCCCCCTCCAACCCCCACGCCCCGGCCCACCCCCCTACCGCCCTCAAACCTCCCACTCTGGCCCGGCCCGGCCCGCCCGCCCCACTCACCCTAATTCAATAACAGCAGGAGTCGGAGATTAGCGTTGTGTTTAAAGAAGGCACAATGCAATTCTGGGTCCACATTAGGGTTATTATCTTGAAAGGCAGGGGGAGCCAGCAGACTGGGACCAACAGTTGGCACCGAGGCTCCGCCATGATGGAGATAACAGCGGGACCGGAACGCCGGGGTTTCCAAGGTTTGTTTTTGATCCTCGTAAGAAGGCATCGCGCCTGACGAGCTTTAGGTCTTAAAGGGGTTATTCCTTTTGAATCGCAAGCACCATCGTCCTTGCACGGCGAAGCAGATGACGCAAAATAAACAGGTAGTCGAGCGCTAAGCTCGCGGGAAGTTGCTTGTTTGACTGATGAGCTGTTTGCGATGTACCGGAGGCGCAATTTGTTTGGATGGATTTCTGGTGGAAACAGATAAACACCTTTTCCTCACCGGCATCTCTCTCTTCGTCTCTGTCCGATATTTCTGACCCTTGTATAGCGTACTTAATGGACGCACTCCTCCTGCAGCCAACACAGTGCTTTAACTTATGGAGCACCGGAACGGGCCTTTCTTTACAAATCACCTCATCGATTGCTCTTTCTCTGGGGTATAAATCTGCAGGGCTCCTGCTAATAGGTCCTGCCAGCTCCACAAGACTGTAACTTAGAAGCAGCAACCGAAATAGAAGCAAAAAGGGAAACTTACATGCCCAGCGTGAGGCCCCAGCACATGAAAAAGGCGATCACCATAGCAATTAGCTGTAAAATAGTGGCAGTCGGCAGTATTGTGTGTTTCTGTGAGACGCAAGTACATTTTTTTTTTACAGCAATTCAATTTCTCTCTCTCTCTCTCTCTCTCTCTCCCTCTCTCTCTCACGCTCCTTCTTTCTCTCTCTCTCTATATATATATATATAGACCAGTATATATTAGGGTCCCCTAACTGGAACGTTTGTCCCGCAACATTCCACAGATCATGGTAAATGTCCCGCATTTTAATGATCAAGCCTATTTTATGTGCTTCCATCATCTTTCCCAAATTAAAGTTTTTTTCCCCCCAGAAACTGTGCTCGGTTTAAAGGAACAAATTGATCTGCGCAAGCCGACTTTTTTTTTATTTTACCGTTCTTAACTTCCAGAAAGTCAGCAGAAGCGAAATAGCTGAAAGGAATAGCATGAGTGTGAGGAAGGTAAAACGGAGAAGCCAGACCTCCTGAAAAGAAATAGAGACTCTGCTCTTTCAACAAAGAACGGGAGAAAAAATACCCAAGGCTGAAAGCTGTTCCAGGCGATCCTCAGGAAGGACATTGTGGTACAGTATATGCTGCCGAGAATCACCGTCACCCGTGGAGGAGAGGGGGGTGATGCAAAGGCATGGAGATGGTGATAGTCACGAGCACGACAAGCTCCTTCCCGAAAACCAAAAGACTGCCGCACAGACAAAATCACGGCTGCTGAGGCGACCGGTGTCCACCATAATGTGCAGCACAGCTTATCATACCGTTCGCACGTGGCTCTAAACTCGCTCCTGTCACGTTCCACGATTCAGGGACAGCACATAAACCTCGTGGTCGAACAACGAGCGCGTCCATTGTCACGGACGCGCTTGCGCCGGCATCGTCGCAGACATGTTTAAAACGATTAAATACGCCTGTGGTCGCGGGAAGACTCCTCCACGTTTCTCTGCTGCTCCTGACGCATCGAGCCATGGAGCGGACCAGGTCGTTCCCGCCGGCGTTGAGATATCACAGGCGTGCAGAGCAAAATGTTGGACTTTTACGAAGATCACAACACACACTCCGATGCAATTTTTAACCGGGTCGTTCCAAGGCTCGAGGAGAGCAACCCGGGGCTGGAACGGATCCCTGCATAGTCGGCAGATAACGCCAGCGTGAATTATGGGTTGCATAACTCTGCGTATAAAAAGCTTAAGGACAAGAATGCCGCAACAGTCAAAACCAACTATGTGGCCCATATTCTGCGCCACTGTGGGCGGCGTTCAGGCGAGGGTTGACACCGAGAACGTAGTCACGGAAAAACACAGCCTCTTTTCGTCCTCAGCTAAACTCAAGGATGTTTTTAATTTTGTGAAAGAGGAGCTTGTGGCCCTTTACAAGCACGTGCCGGCATGGCGGCTGAGTTTGTGGCCTGCTGTCAAGCGCCTGCACGATTCCTGGCCGCCTGTCAAAAGCTCTTATCTCTTGGAGAACGGCGCTGTCCATCAGCACTTTGGAAATTGTTCGCAAAATGACAAGGATGGAGAGGACGTGGCCCGTGAACCCCAGGCACACCTGATGTTTTTGCAGAACAGCCTGAAACTTTTCTCGCGGCGAGCTTTTTTCTCGAGCCGATGACCAACCGAAACCGGAAAGCACACGGGCAAAGGGAAAGGGAGCAGCTTTTCGGATATGAGGCTGCCGTTACTGAGCAGGGCTTTCTAACGTTGCTTTGATTTCTCTGATGAGAATTACCTGAAGCGCATCGGGAGCGGGGCTCTCAAGAGGGAATTCAGCTTCCAAGACGTCCACCAAGAAGTTGATGCCCTAAAAGTGCGCCCACTCGACGGGGACCAGCTCTACGTTGAGTTCAGTGGAACGTTGCCGCACATGAGGGAGTATGAGGAATCGCGCCAGTGTGGATTTAATCAAGAGCAAAATTTTGGTGGAGTTAAACAACAGCTGCACCTGCAGGAGGAGGTCAGTCAGTCTCTACTTGGAACATTGGTCTGTTTCTCTTGTTCACTTTTCTCAAAATGGGATTTTAACCAAAACATAGCCTATTACATTCAATTAATTATAATTATTAGATTGAATAAGTCCAGGGCCGTTAAAATGATTATTTCATAAAGCCTACCGTGATTTAAAGCGAATTAACATCCAACACCACTGCAAAAGGGCATTTGTGAGAGAAAAATGCTTACGATCATTTATAGTGAATGAGGACAAAGGCCTCTACCTTCAGAGGGGGAGTTTTTTAAAACACTGTCTCTGTTTTCCCAGGAACCCCCCAACTTTATGTAAAGAGAGTTCTTTCTCCCTACAATGTCAATTCTAACATGGAAGAACCAGATCACATTTGGCCCCGTTTACCCCTGTACGGAGATGAAGAATAACCACAGGGGAGCCTGGAGGTGCATTGTAAGGGATTCTAATCCGCGGCTGCCAGGTCATTTACAAGTTCCTGTGAATTCACTGTTTGATGTAACATCCAGGGAGACAGTTGAGGGACACAGACTTGTGGATGACTTCTGACCCAAGCCACACCCTCTGTTGTTGTATAAAGCCCTCTTGATCAGAAATTAGATTAGACTGGTCTGAACACTGCTTTGGAGCAGCACTGAACCTTTCTCTTTATTCTGCAGAATAAATAATCTTGAATATTCTCCGTTTTTTTTTTCTTGTAACGGGCAGATTAACCTCACCGATCATTGCAGAAGAATTTCTTCCACACATTCCATCTAATATAAAATCAATATTTACATAGCTGAATAATAGTGACAGGCATGCATACTGTAGGGTCACATTTCAAAATCGGACTTTTTTGTTTTTCTCAAATAATATGAAATTGTAGAATCAGAGCTTCGAAACAAAGGTATCACTTGTGGGAATCCAGAAATATTTTGGAAGCTTTGACTTATTAAAGATTAAGGTATTTAAAAATAGAAGTTCTTAGAAATGAAGTTTTAGAAGCGTAGACTTCCAGACTTTTGCAGCACAAAATACACATTAAGAAACACAATT
Organism: Zeus faber; assembly: GCF_960531495.2. Taxonomy (NCBI): domain Eukaryota; kingdom Metazoa; phylum Chordata; class Actinopteri; order Zeiformes; family Zeidae; genus Zeus; species Zeus faber. Next base: position 20,610,239 of record NC_137194.1, on the reverse strand, counting down.
AGTGCTTTAAATGGTTATATTTGGATAGTGCCGTACTCCTTCAATGAGATAATGTTGAATGTTTTTTTCTGAAATAATGTTTGAATCATTAATTGATAAAAATATTTATATAAAATATTTATTTGTTTTATATGAAAAAAACAATTTATATTGGAAAATGCATAATTCAAGTTAATCCTTTCATTTTTGTAATTTTTTTTTATTCTAAGTTCTTCCTCACTATAGTAGCATGACCTCTCTATTATTCTGTAACTTCTAAACATTCCCATTTCCTGTTTAATAACAATGATCGATTTTAAGAAATCCCATTTCAGATCACCCGCATGAAAACCTATCATCAGGGGAGAACCCTTCCCAGAATGAAAATGACGGGGGCCCCGCCTGTCCATTTGCATTCTGCTAATTCTTGTTTGATTATCTTATCTTACATAATTTTGAAGAGATTCATTTTTAGAAAGAAATCTATTTCAGGTTCGCTTTACTTATATACATACATATATTTTGACTGCAACGTTCAAAAACGTTCTTTTTTGATTTTATGTACTACAAGCCCTTTGAATTGAATTGATTGGGCGAGAGGGAGGGACAGACAGAGAGAGCGCGAGAGGGAGAGAGAGAGAGAGAGAGCGAGAGAGAGAGAGGGAGAAAGGAGAGAGAAACTCACGTGGTAGGAGGAGCGCTCCTCCCGGTCCAGGGGTTTGGTGACGTACATCTTTCCGGACACGGGGTCGATGTTGAACACCTCGTTGGGCGGCTGGTCCGCCCCCACCCCTGTGATGCTGTAGCGGATGGAGATGTCCCGGTCCTGGTCCGAGCGGATCTGCAGGGCGGAGGAGCAGACATCCGGAAAAAAACGTCAAATAAAATGTTTTAAACCTCTCGCCTTTGAGAAACCGTCCTGAACCGACCCTTTAACCAGCTGAGCACCGTCCGTCTCACTCCGCCCTCCGAGTCTCTTTTTATCATTTATTTTTCGATTGACGGAGAACAAAAAAAAAAAAAGGGACACATTTTGCGCCAACCAATCCCTCAGATTGATAGATAAACATCAGGTTTTGTTTTTCATTCCACTTCGTGTGTATAATTCAATAACTCCAAAACAAAAACAGAACCAAAGACAACACCACGAGGTGAATACTGATACATAACTATCGACAAGCCCACGAATAATAACAGAGTAATAGTGACCGTCAAGCCAAACACACAACGACCACAGTTTAGTATTTACAGCTTAAACACACTCAGGGACTTCATTTGTACTGCCGGACGGTGATGACAATAAAAGAGAGAAAGCTCATCATGGAGCAGTAATTACAGTGTAATTAGGCGAGTGGTAGCATTAATACCAGAGTAAACAGTATGTGAGGAAACAAAGATAAGACGGCGGAAATAACAGAAGGAAACAGTTACCTAAAAAAAACACACACACACACACACACACACACACACACACACACACACACACACACACACACACACACACACACACACACACACACACACACACACACACACACACACACACACACACACACACACACACACACACACACGAGTACAATGATCATTATTTAATTACTGCGTGAGACGGGAACCGCAGTGCACTCTGGGAAGTAGCTCCGGACCCTCCCTTACCTCCCCAGATAAAAAGCGCAGTGCATTGAGTGCACCTCCAGGCCGCTTATTTGGACTGAAGTGCTTTGTAATTGGGACTGATTTGTGTGTGGAGGAGGAAGAGGAGGAGGAGGAGGGGGTGTTCACTTTAGCGACCAAAAAAAGATTCTAAACCCCTGAAACTCCCTCCATTAGCTGGATGACAGCGTGAGCGGATCAGGGACAATTTCAAAAACTACTCGATGGCATATCAATGCGCTGTACACCCGGGCGCATACTCACACACACACACACACACACACACGGACACACACGCATACACACACAAATGTAACCGCCTGAACCTTTCGCTTCTAATCAGCGGCCATTTCAGCTGAGAGCCGTAAGTGCACCTACAAAGAGTAAGGCTCCGTCCAAAGTTGTCTCCATCTTTCACCACTCATGGAACCAATTTAGTGCTGCTTTTGACATACCGGGGGACTCTGCCCTGTCGAGAAAATAGCCCGAGCAACTAACAAGGGCACAGCGGGTAGAGAAGAGAGAGAGAGAAAAAAAAAAAAAAAAAAAAAAAAAAAGGTATTCGACAGGTGTCATCTCGGCTGCTCCTCACGGCGGGTTGTCACCGCCACCAGCACCACCACCACCATCATCATCATCATCACCGCCATTGTAGTGGTGGT